>NW_008603422.1:245-5416 GCF_000691845.1 Merops nubicus | reverse complement strand
GGAAAGAGCAAAGATACTAAATTCACAATGCTTGTCATAAAATCAGACAGTTATTTTCATTGTGATGAGTAAATGTTCTAAATTTTATATTGAAATGCAGATTTAGTGTCCCTCTTTGTGGACAGAGAAAAAGCTTTTGACCTTGACCTTTGTGTTAGAGATACGTCAGAGCTGCTGTGAGCGGGTAGGACAAACAAGAGCTTCACGCTCCCCTTCCTTCGTAATTCCCAGAGAAATTATACACGTGCTTCCATTTTCACTTACAAATGACAGTCCCAAAAGTCAAGTTCAGTCCAGGTATCACAGAATGGTAGGGGTTGAAAGAGACTTCTGGAGATAATCTAGTCCAACCACCCTGCTAAAGCAGGTTCACCTAGAGCAGGTCGCCCAGGAACATGTCCAGGCAGCTTTTGAATATCTCCAGAGAAGGAGACTCCACAACCTCTCTGGGCAGCCTATACTAGTGCTCTGTCACACTCAAAATAAACACGTTTTTCCATCCTATTCAGATAGAACTTGTGTTCCAGTTTATGCCCATTGCCCCTTGTCCTATCACTGGGCACCACTGAAAAGAGACTGACCCTATCCTTTTGACACTCTTTAGATATTTATAAGCATTGATAAGATCCTGTCTCAGTCTTCTCTCTCCAGGCCAACCAGACTGAGGTGCCTTCCAAGAAGTCAGCTGTTTGTTACTGTGTAGTCACTGCCCTACTGCCCACAGCCCATTATAACTCTAGGGAAAAAGATTATGAGCCTCATACTCCTCTTCTACCATAAGTGAAGAAAGTCATGGCAGACAGCAATGTGTCTTGTTCTTTCAAGCCCCAAATGCTCACCCCATGTTACCCTACTCTCATTCTGCAGACACAGAAGAAAGCAATCTGCGAGAAAGTGAGATTGTTAGGGAAGGCTTTGGCTTCTTAACTCAATAATGCATATTCTGGCCATCTTGAGTGATTAAGAGCTCCACTAATATCTACCAAGAGTAACAAGAGTCTCAGTATCTCAATCCCAGCCGTGCCATTTTTTTCAAAGAGAAAAAGAAAATGCAAGGGTCATGTGTGTATTTTCTCAGCTCCTGCGTGGGTGACCGCGTATGCTGGCAGTTAAATACTAAGGTTACGAAAGAAGCTGTGTGTGGCAGGCACGTAACTTATATCAAATGTTCTCCCAAGTTTTGTGATCCAAGTTCATCCTACCTGAGATGCCAGAGATGGGAAGGGAAGCTCTTTCACTCCCAGAGTCCAGCTGCTGAAAATGGTTCAGCTCCTCAATGCACAGCCTAGTGTCTAATGAAATGTCCTTTGGTTAAGGTACATTTTAGTAGTCAGTATGATTTGAAGTCGTAGTTGTGCATCAGGACGTAAAACCTTAGATGTTCTGCCTTGTTGGGTCAAAGTGTCTAATGCTCAACACTAGCAGTAACTGAGGGAAAGGTTAAAAAGTTGGCAGAATCTGTAGATTACAGTGCAAATATTGTACATCTGTACTCAGGTCTCAGCTAGTACAAGGAAGGTGTGCTTGAGAGCTGTCTTTTGGAGGTTGCAGATGCTGACCGCCAGCAGTGAGTCACCTGAGGATTTCACAGAATCTCATAGATTGTCTCTGAAAAAATTACCTTCAAAAGGTGATGAGCAGCAGTTTGTCATCATAATGCTCCTTGGACAACTCAGAATTATTAACTCTGATCACCTTCAACATGCCTATGATTTCAGAGCCCTGCTAAAATGCAGTTCCAGTCAGTAGTGGCCCGCTTGGTAAAGCACTGGGCCTGCAGTGAAAGGCAGATGTGTGATGTCATTATCTGTGTGAATTTTCACTACGCCTGCAACAATTCATTTAGGTGAAGATTTAGTCTCTTTTCACATTTTCTTCTCATTTATATCAGTGGGATGTATGCTTCTGAGTGACTCTGAGAACCTAGGTACCAGTCTCTGCACTTGGACTTTGTGATGAATAATATGGGGGTAGGTGTTAATTCCCCATTTCAGATACATTGCATAGTATGGAAAGAGAAGAACGTAAATGTGAAAAAAGCAGTAATGAGGTCCTCAGAAACTGAGATGCTGTAAGGTGATCTCATCTTCTTGTCCTGGTTCCCTAAGTCTTTTTTATGCTGGCAAGTATCAGAAAGCACTGATGGTATTCCACACCAAACCTTGTTACTACTTTTCAGCCACAGCCAAAGAAAAATTCCTGAGCTGCACACCTAATCGGGACATGACTGTCTTCTTCAGTTTATACCATCCCCTGTACACACTCCTTCATATAGACTATGGCTCATGTTTCAACCTCCTACTCTTCAGAAAGTACAACAACACTATCACTTCTGCCTTTCCAGTACCACCACTTTTTGTCTTTACAGCAGATCTCCACAGAAGAAAGCTGCCCATGTACACGTTTCAGCACTAATTATAGAAAACAGGATAATCCCGTTTAGAACAATCGCATGGAAGGGTCAGAGAAATCTTGTAATGCAGTTTAACCCCAAAACTTGAGATTTTCAAATCTAGCAAATATTATAAAACAGAACTTAAATTAAATAACACATTGTGTACTCAGAAAAGAAATGGGGTTTGATATCTGTATTTGCATACTTGCAGAAACAGTGTCCACACACAGTGTAAACACAGCAGTACTAGTATTAGCACATAGGAACAAAAAAGACCAATTATTTTCAGTAATGCAGAGAGTGAGAGATGGCCAGGAGGGAAATGTTTTCTAAATATTTAGTTACTAAGCAAAGTCTGTTTAGAAGCCAGGAGCGGCATTATTATTGTTATTATTATTGAGCTGCTGTTTGTCAAAACTGCAGCAAAAAAAAACCCAAGAACTTCACCCTCCAATTTCAGAAAGTGCCGTGTTTCTTTCCAGTGACAGTCTTGAGGCTATGGGAGCAACTCTTGAGTGCTCAGGAACCAAGAGGTAACCCCAAAGAAAATAATGACAATTAGAACAAAGAGGCAGTGCTTCAAAACTATGTTGAAAACTCTTTTATGTTTGTGGAGGCCTGAGAGTGCAGCTCTCCCTGGACCAGACAGAGAACATGAGTCTGGATTTGGAATGAGTCCCCAAAGGTCTCTGTCATGGTACAGGTTAGAAGGACTGAATGTCGGCTAGCAGGCAATGCTGGAGAGCTTCTGGGCACAACTCCACTTTTTCTGGTGGAGCAGTTTGTGTGTACAGCTTGCCCACACTTCTCGGAGATGGTCTGACATGTGCATTGTGTGTGAGTTTAACTTTAAGGGGATGTGAAGGGTATATTTAATCTTAAGCTCAAAAGCTATGTGGTGGAAGAGGGATCTTATATCAGCCCTCATAAAGCGTTGGCTTGGATGGTAAAGAAGTCAGGTGTTCTGTGATGCATAAGCAAGTCAGAAAGAGGTCCCCATGGGGAGCAAGGCAAGAGCTTGAGGAGCACAGATGAGAAAGGAAGGGAAGGAAACGGCGCTTCTGTTCATCTGGGGGGACAAAAAAGGCAGACCCGGGAAAAAACTTGAGGCATAACTGCTTAGCTACTGGTTTTGCCTGAGAGCTTGAAAAAGAAGAGTGAAGAAATCTTTAAAGCCACACAGATGGCAGTGGATTTTTCCTGAAGGGTCAAAGGATTTGTCCCAGCTTCATTATTTCAGTACTGGAAATAGACTGTTTGGTGCCAGCATCCCTTGTCAAAAAGATATGATGCACTTTTTTCCTTTCTGACGGGTGACTCGCTAGGAGTTAACCAAGAGAGGAAAAGTAAGATGATGGCACAAATAATCTTTGAGTCGCTCTGCACCTCATCTCCAAAGGCACATAAAAGCTGTAAGTGCTGGGAATAGGGAGTATCAACAAGATTCTCACAGGCAGCTTAGGAGCGGCATGTTGACCTCTTGCTTCTTTTTGCCTGGTAGGAATAAGGCCCTAACATTTGGGACACAGCTGAAGTGCAGTATCTGCTCTTCTAGAAAGTGTAAGAAATGCTGATTCCCTTTTCTCACCCTTCCCCTGGTCAATGCTCCTACACTGTGAAGAAAAGTTCAGTGTCACTGTGAAGAAAAGTTCAGTGTAGTTTGGTGCCTGGAGTCGGTTCTCAGTTGCTCTGCTCTAGTGCTGCCAGCAGCTCACTTGATTCCCAAGCCTGTTGGTGGAAAAGACCAGAATTCCTAAAGCATTCATGTTAAAATAGGAAAAAAAAAAAACAAAACCATCCTTCAGGCTTTTTTCATTCACTGTGTGCATGAGAAGACACAGAGGGAAGAAACTCATTAGTTTTCTTGTCAGAGAGCTTGAAACATAATTAAATTACAGCTTCAACAGAAGTCACTGCTGTGCTATCTGTGTAATCCTTTGCTCTGCTATACATGTGGGCTTCTTTGTTAGATTTCTGTTGTGCCATCCAAATATTCCCTAAAACAAAACCCAAAATGTAAAGGAGGAGAAGGAACTATGTTTCCATGCCCTTGAGCCACTCTTCAGGGCTTACCTTCTTCTCCCTTTGTTCTTTAGGTGAATATCTCAGCCCCCAATACTAATCTTAGCTTTGTTCTCCCATCACTTTTATTCCTGATACCAGCTCAGAGCTGTATCTGTTGTCTCCAGAGAACACCTGTTGAATTTGATAACATTTACATTTCTTCAGTGAGAGAGTGAATGGAGGACAGCAGAGGAGGGTTGTTGAATACCTCCCTTCTCTGGGGCTGCTCTTCCATTTGTATGTGTCTGGTTTAAGGCCGCTATTTCCCCTTCCCCATACTTGCATATCTCATGCGCATGGTGCCCTTCTTTACAGACTCTGGATTTGCTTCATCTGCACTGGGAATGTGGGAATTTTGCCACCAATTTCAATGAGACGGAATCCAAAGTGCTTTTGTAACAGAAGGTGACTGGTACTGTAGCGAGGCTCTTTCAGAGACAACAAACCCTAAAGCAAGCAGGAGGCTGGCCAGCAGTCCCAGCTGCATAAAGCACTGAGCCTCATTTTCTCTGTCAGGAGGCGGTGACCTGCGCAGCTCTGGCGGAGGTGACAGCCAGCAGCGGCACAGCCAGCAGCGGCACAGCCAGCCGAGGCACCGCACACGTGGCAAGAGGGTGTTGCCTGGCCCGTTAAATGAGCCTCATTTTGTATTTTTGTAATGCATATGCCCTAACAAATAAGATCGAAAGGTAGTATTTTCTGCAAAGCCAGC
>NW_008603422.1:0-226 GCF_000691845.1 Merops nubicus | reverse complement strand
CGGAGCACGGCTCTGGGCTGTGACAGCCGAGGTGGCCCTGGATGGCACCTGGCTCAGCGCGATGGTGCCAGGAGCAGCTGTGGGGCAGCGAGACGGAAAACCTGGCACTGTGGCGACCGCTACTCGGCCAGCCCTTGAAATGTTATTTATTTAGGAAAATAAATTACGTGGGGACATTTATTTAGAGGAAAGCGCCCCGCTGCTTGCAGCAAGCGGCGGAACAGGG
>NW_008603421.1:91882-133882 GCF_000691845.1 Merops nubicus | reverse complement strand
CTTCCAACCCCTAATGTTCTGTGATTCATAAGGTCTAAATGTATTTTAAAGAGTTAGAACTATTATTCTTATTTAACAGAAGTTATTAATGAGGAAGGAAATGTGGTAGAAAACTACTTTTACAGATGATGAAATTCATAGTTGTTCTAATACAGCAGAAAAAAAACCCCAGAGGTTGGCTACAAAAGAAGTAATTCCTGAGGAGACAGGAGAGGTGGATTTTCTGTACCTCCTGCTAAGATTTTGTGTCTTGGTACAGTTTATTTTTCAAAAATATTTGCAAGTAGATTTCAAGTTATAGCCAGTAAACGCAAAGGTTTCTTTTTGTTATTGTTCTGATGATTAGGAATATTATTATTGTTGCTACTGTTAGGTGGCAAAGCTTAGAATCGAGGCCCATTATTGTTTTTTTTTTTTCCAATTCTTGATCAACTGGAAAAGAAACTAATGTATTCATTAATTCTGAGGATTTTTTATAGTCTAGGGTGCATGTGCTTAAGTGGTCTTAGGGGTTGAACGGTCCAGGCTGGTTGCATATTCAGAGTGAAAAGCTAAATTATCCAGTCCCTCAAGTAATGTGACATCTTTGAAGAACACAATAAGGATTTTTGTAATTCAGCCCTTTCTCTTCACAGAGTACTTTTAAAAGACAAAATAGGCAATTAAGGAAAATCATCTCTGACCCACCTTCAGCCCTGGAAAGCTTCTGATTACGCCTGTGCCTGTGACTCCCTGGGAGGGTACCGAGGTCTCTCTCCTTGGAGCACACAGCATCTCTGCTTCCTCCTACGTCTGCTGCCCAGTCCCCAGATACCCCAGCACCCCAGGAGCTGGACCCCCTGTGGGGCTGGAGGGGCTGCACGGTGGCCTGGCTCTTCCTCCATCTCACTTTTACATGATCTTCCCTTGACCCTCTCCTCTCCTCCTGCCATGGACCTAGGAGATCTAGCTGAGGTTTCCAAATGCTTTGATCCCAGCCTGATAGATGCACTTTCTTCCAGGCTTGGACCCTGCTTGCTTGGCAGTAATAAGCCAGGGCCAATTCCTAGTGGTCTCCAACCCTCCTTGCCACCCCAGCAATCAGGAGACTCCCCTGCAGTGTGTCAGCACAAAGAATCCACTCTCAGCTACATCACCGTGCTGGAAATAGCTTTTAAACACCATTTTACATATAAAAAAGGTTTTACTGATGGGGAAAAACATACCTGGTGTAGGCTACTCGCAGTACTGACTTGTCAGGTCACCTATAAAAATAGTTTTCTGGGAGTCCTTTCTGTGTCCAGTAGTACAAGTGTGGCAAGAGTTACGTGTTGAGTTGAGAGGGATCATATTTTCCTTAGGGGACCAACACTCAGGCCAGTCTTTTTTTGAACTCTCTGTAACAATTGCCAAGGACAGGCAGAAAATAAATTGGAGGGAAGGATGGGTTGTAGCAAGGATCAGTGAAAAACTGTCTCAAGTAACTGTTTGAAGGCTTGTTTTAGTATCTGGAAAGGAAGCAGGAATTCACGTGTTTTATTTTTAGCTTGCAAGGGAAGAGTTATTTAATGTCCCTTTATACCTCATCTCTGAAAATGTTCTCACTGAGGCAGGATCTGAAGCCTTGTAACGGTTAACCCAAGACTTGCCTGCCTGTGAAAATTTATTCTTACAAAGGGGAATTACTGGAATTGGTTTTCCCCTATGAAATTTTAAGTAGAACTGATTACAAACTCCAAAATCAGTAGAGTGTTAAAATACTTTCTGCTGCTGGCAGTGACTTGTGAGTCACAGGATTTAGTCCGGTGCGTTTCACTTTCAGGAAGTCATAAGCATTTTCACATTTTTATTGCCAAGTTGCTTTTGTTGCCATTTGCTTTGATTTTGGCTCCTGTTAAGTTATATGCAGTTCATTTACTTAAATTTTTCTAAGGCAGTGTTTTGATCCAGGATTTTAATAGTGGTGCTGTGACAGGGCCTTATATCTAAGCGCAGATGGAATGAGCAACTCATTTATAGTTTGTGCTGAAAAATCCTCTCTTGCATTTCCCTCTCCTCTCCTCCCTGGTCTCTGAACTTCAGTACCACGGCTCATGCTCTAGGTTCCTAAAAGTCAATTAAATATTTATGATACTTCATTTTCCAGCAGTTGGGTAATGAGTGGGGTTGCAGGATATTGCTGGACAATACTCGCACCTCTCGCCCAACACTCTTCTGTCATCAAACATCTCCAACCCATCCAAACCTCCTCTTATTTTCCTTGCTTTTTTTTTCCTGTGAGGTAGCAGACCAGTGTCAGCAGCAGTGAAATGAGAGCTGTCCTCTTCCCGAATGGGTCAGACAATCTGCAAAACTTAAAACCCAAACAAAAAGTCAGTGATTACCAATTTTTAGCAAATATGTTTCTACCGATCTTCAGGCTGATACCTTGTGACAACAGGAGAAGCTCTGCACCTGGACAGTGTAATTTCTAGTTGGTTGGAGTATATTTTCCCCTCATTAAGTCATGGGCTCTTCTAATTTTATGACCTGTGAGAATAATAACAGAGGCCTAAGGCTGTTGCCTGTAACAACGCATGTCGAACAGTGTGGTTGGGATAAGTAGGTATCAGGCTGGGGAAGAAAAATGTCCTTTTCTCCTTTTCTTCTGCATTTACAGTTTGCTGAAGTAAAGGCAGCATATGGCAACACTAGCAAGGAAGAACTCATGCCTCTCAGGGACTCTTCCCTAGCTGAAGGGCTTGGTAATTGCTTCCCACCCTCATAAAAGAAAATGGCTGACACCCCTGTGCCGAGCAGCGTGTGTGTGGGTGACGGAAACGAGCCTTCCTCCAGAGCTGGCCACCTGCTTGAGGGGCAGCCGCGGGGTGGGAGGCGGTGCCCCCAGCAGCGGGCTGGGAGCGCTGATTGATGTCTGGTTTCACTGCCGGAGGGCACCGGCGCTGCTCTGCTGCACGCCGAGCTCCTCCTGCGTGCTGCTCCCCTGGAGAAGAACCGGGAGAGTTTACTTGGACCCCACTGCGAGGAGAGGGAGCAGCCTACACACCTGCCAGGAAAGGGAATCCTGAACAACTCCTCCTGCTCAGAAGAGTTTGGGAGCTGGGCCAAACGTTTCATACGTGGAGGATTAAAATTAGACTCCTGCATCCATATGTACGTTCTCATTTTGAAAACACTGCCTGACTGACTTCTTTTCTCTCCTGCCTTTTATGTAATCCCCTAATGGGCAAATGCTTCCCCCTTTCCTCTGGCCCTTGTACTCACTGGAAATACACTTGTCTTTCCTCTCTGTAATCATACCTGATCACAGGCACAGGAGCACAGCTTCTGCCCTTCATTGCCCACTAATATTCCCTTGACAAGAGTCTTTTTGAAAGAGGAAAAAAAGTTAAAATCTCCCCTTTGGAAAGAAGGACAAGTGTGGAAGCAGATTTGTGTTTCTGCCTCTCCTCTGTTTCTTCTGCCTGAGCAAACCGAGACCCTCCTGCACCTGCGCTCGCTGACCCGAGGAGGTGCAGGTCTGGTGGGGAAGGCATCCCGAGGAGGAAGGGGGGAGAAGGATCTGCCTTGGGCAGACTGGCACAGCTCTCAGCCCATTTGTGCTTGTCTGCAGCCTGGGCTGTTCACAGGCACCAAAACCACCAGAAGATAAAGCAGGGAGTGCCCGGCTGGGTGACCTCCGGTGGCGAAGGATGGAGCCTTGCAGTGAGCCACACAAAACTCTTGCTGCAGGAGGACTTTGTGACAAATTGGAGCTTTCTGTGTCCTGTCAATTGGGTAAGCACGTGGCAGTACTTGTCATTGTTAGGCAGTGATCTGTTCCCAAGAGGTCTGAAGCATTCAAAGACCCCAGTACTTCCAGAAAGAAATCCTGATGTTTCAAAAGACTTTTATGTATTTTTTACATGTTCACATCTTAAAAGCTCTCCTTAGGAAAATGAGGAGACTTCCTGGAATTAGCCACTGCTAGGAGAGCTCTATTAATGCTGCTGTTTTATAGGCAGTTAGGTGTCTGCATCCTTCTGCTTCACCCTGTGTACCCACTGCAGAGTCTGAGGGCCACAGTGAGGAGAGAACAAGAGGGACCTGCACTTCCCCAGGGGCCTGATCAGTCAGGTCATGATTCTGCTTCAAAGGGGGAAATCCTGCCTTGGGTAGACTCCTCTGGGGAAGGAGGCAGCACAGCCTCCACTGCACCCCGTGGCCTTGCCCATCACCCTGCTAGTTGCAGGTCTGTCCTGGCCCTTGCACATGCACCACTGTACAGGTGGGCAGCCACCCACAGTATCCTTCCTGGGCAAAAACCTGCTCACACAGAAATGCTGAATTATTCTCCTTGTTAGCAGCACATCTTGGATGGTAAATGGAGGTTTGAATCCTCCCCACCTGGTCCCAGCTGGAGCCTGGTGAGGGTGCACAGGAGCTCCCTGTGCTGCGCTTCCTTCCTTCTGAAAAAGCTACAAGCTGCTGGGTGCAGGCCAAGGCAGAGAGAGGAGGCAGCTGATGCACACCCTGTTCTTGCCCTAACATGGAGTGAGGAGATGGCTGCAGGGCACACAGATACAAAAGCACTTTTTTTAATATCAAAACTAAGAACAAAGCACCTTGTATAGCAAAGCCAAGTTTAGAGCTTACTCCAGCCTGGAAAAAGACTTTTCAGAGCAAATAGTGCTGACGCTGTCTCCTAACAACCCTGCAGTGTTTACTAGAGGTATTTTATCTTAAGCTGCTTTTTCATTCGTGCATATTTTAAATTGTCCTCCCAGACCCTCAAAATTAAACAAAAGCAGTGACTCTGTAACAAAACATCCCAATAAAAAGCTCAAGTGAAACGTGTACATTTTTACAGAGCAGCTTCCAAAAGCCTGCTAGTCAGGGTAGTTTGAAGAGGACTTGCAGTTTATGCATAGCCTCTAAGCATCTCCCTCCATCCATAACCATTTTCTGATGTGGAGTACATCATGTGAACATCATGTGGAGTTTCCTGTGTGGAGTACAGGAATATATCTGAGGAGTAGTAAATGGCATTGTTAACATTACAGATCCAAATATCTGTTGTTTTGCAGCCATATGAGCAAGAGGACAAGGCACGTCTAAAAGAGATTTCCAGAATTATTAAACTTATATTACTGTCATAAAAACGTTGGCAAGTGAAGGGGAGAAGCCAAGTCTGTGCCCCAGAGAGCAAAAGGGGAGCAGGACTGAGCAGTGACACGATGTTGGTCTTGGGAGCTGAGCTGTCTGCAGGCGTGTAGCCCCTGACAAGCCCCTGTGCAACCTGGCTGTCCACAGCCAGAGGTGCAAGAGAGGAAGCTGGAAATGATACCCAGAGGAAGTCTTCTGAGAATCAGGTTGCACTCCTACAACTCCTGAAGGAGAAGCTTGTTTACCCTACCCTGTCTGTAGGAGGACGTGTCGGTGGAGGTGTGCATCTGCAGGCACGCAACGCGTGCATGGGAAGGAGCCTTTGCTGCCATCTGCCAGCCTTAAGCACGTTGCTTCTGTGCCTTCTTTCAAAAAAAAACCCAAAAAGCCATTGAGCAGCTCCCTGGGTGGCACGTGTGCAGCGAGGGGCTGTGAGTGACCTGCCACCCCGTGGAGCTGGAGCGGCTGAGTGGCCGCCTGCGAGCTGCCACCTTTGCCATGGTGACAGCCAGCCTCCCTGCCTGCCGGCTCCGGGGAGCTGACCTTGGAACAACAGCAGCACTCTTCCTCTGGCTTCTGCTGACATACTCCAGGCTCTGCAAACTGTTTTCAAAACAGATGCATAATGAAGTATTGTGCTTGTAAAAGCGATGGTGTTTCCACCCGTGGGATTATTTCGGGGTGGCTCGCCTGCCAAAGGGCAAAGCGGAGGAGCAGGCAGGGAGGACGTGGCTCTTCAGAGAGTGGGGAGCTCTCCCTGCACAGGGACAATGGGAAGCAAAAGAAACCTTCACAAAATCACTAGTTAGTGGTGAAGTGGCAACTTATTGACTCTTTTCTCTGTTCCATCATACGCCAAATTGTTTCTCAAGGTCACGAACAAAGCAAGGACGAGTGAGCAGAGCTCTCCAAACAGTGTGAAGAACATACAAGGGCCAGAAGCAAGGAAAACTCTTGATTTAATGCTGTGTGTCTGTCTTCATGCAGGCAGGAAATAATTGCCATCTAAAATACTGATTGGGACCTTCCATCTAGGCACATGATATGGAGGAGTGACAGAGGCTTGGCTTAGTAGGTGGGGTAAAACCATTGTCAGTGCCTGAATATGCCAGTCTTCTTGGCCCTAGGTTTAGGCTACTCTATCCTGGATGACCTGACATGTTCAGGTGGTCCCCAGTTGTGGGGGGTTAGCTGAGCACTTTGTATTCCCACTGCCCACCTACGTGTACCAAGCTTTACAAGTCCTCTGCCTGTCCAGTATGTTGGCCAGGGCCCAGCTTGCAAAGGAAGCACAACAAACCAGACACCTCACCCCAAACTTGCTACTGTTTTGATCATGGGGACCAGTGGTAGTGAAATGCTGTTACTGAGTATTTTCTTCTTGCTATCCTTACTAAAGAAACATAGCAATTACTGGTGTCCTAAATAACATTTCATGGGAGGTTTCTGTGATATCAGAGACTGTGTAGTGGATACATGACAGACTTTCCTTAAACCTGCCATGCAGTGCACAAAACCCATATATAGGGTTAGGTAGCAGCAGTTTTAATTTGAGATATGGGGTTGGAAAATGCAGTTAGATTAAACCTAGGACTCGGTAGGTTAAGACCAGAAAGATGGAGCTGACAAAAGTCTGGAGGCAACATCTTCATGAGGCACCCCAGTTTTCACTCCCCCTCAGAGATCTATTTTCAGGTATTGCCTTAAAGGAGAACACTAGAATCTATAACAAGATGTTCCCCCTGAAATCTTCTTAAAGCAGAATCCTTTAGATTGGTTGGAAGTCAGGGGAATATTTTATGTAGCTGAAGTTCCACTTCTACATGCAGAAGAAAAAGAAGTTACTCTTCATTTTGGGTAGATGAGGATTAAAAATTGTATTGTTTGCCCAGTTTCTAAGTTGCCTGTGTAAAAAGCCTCAGACAGATAAAGCACTGTGACCTCAGCTGCCTCTGACACTTGGAGGAGGTTTAAGGTTCAGTGGGATTTGGCTAGCACGTATCAGTGTATCGCTCTGCCTTTATGTCTAGTTTATATATGGCCAGAAAACATCAGCTAACTGCAGAAAAACGTACTCAAGAGAAACACCAAGCAAATTGACTTCACATTGTTTTCCAGCTTGTTTCTTTTTGCAGTTCAGTGCTGAGTTTTAACCTGCAAGTTTCTGTTTGGGCTGCATTTGCTTTGGGGATTGTGTTTCTCCCTGTGTTGCTACCACTTGAATCATTAGGCCCAACCAGCAAACAGGAGAAGACTGAAACTGGGATTTTCAGTGTGAAAATAACTTGCTGTGGGAGCTGCTTTCAATCTGTAGGCCCTTGGTAATGAGGAGGGCTGAGCCTCGTGCTGCTCTTCAGCACATCTGAAGGTTGTAGCATCTCAAACTGCAAAGAGGGGTGCTTGAATTTGCTGAGCCTGTTGTATGTTGTCCAAATGAGGTGCTCAAGTTTAGCTTTGAAGGGAGCGTACGTGCCTGAAAAAAGAGGTTTTGTTGCTTTAACTGATGGCATAGCTATGAATGGAAATCTGATTGTCTCCAAGCTACGCTGGACAGGCAGTGATTAAATCTTTTTAAACATGGCCACCATACAGGTCCAGATTTGAGAATGCTCTAGGAGCTAGTTGGGTGGGCCCTGTCTAAAATGTTTGGCCAACCCAAGCTTATAACAGAAATGTGGTGCAAGTAAGCCCCCTGAGACACAGCTGAAAGCTCAGTTGCCCATGCAGTGACAATACACATTTTTTCTGACAGTAAGAACAGTCAGTCTGTCAGAGCCTGAAATTAGTTTACAAGCCACACAGTTTGTAATTCATTCAGCTTTATCCTAAAAGCAGGGATGAGTTTTTGGTGCACCGTTTTCAAGTTAAATGTTAATCCCCTGTACAGCAGAATGCTTCTTACAGGCTTGGCTTCTTCTGGATGGTTGGCAAGAAGGGCTTTCAGAATGACTTTCTGGGGGACTGTGAGCTTTTGCTACTGGCAGTGTGTGATTTTAGCTACTGGATTTATTGGCTTATGCTAGGTGTTTTTTCCTGTTTGTGTGGGTGAGATCACACAGCAGAGACCCTCTCTGTGGGCAACTCAATAAAAACTAAGGAAGATTTTTCTCTGAAAGGAAAAATGAGAAATTATCCCATGTGAGAAAGCTAATTTGAGACTATCCAGGGCAGACCGGTCTACTAACTAGTGCCTAAAACATGGAAATTACTTTTAAGAATGAATATTGCTTGAGTGTTTACTTCTGAAACTGAGGGAACCATGCATTGGCTGCTCGCTGAACAGAGTATCAAACTGGACCATAGCAGGAGAAGAGGAGAAAGCCATGGGAAAAAAAAGGCTGTAGGCTTAGCCAGATTTTTTCCTGGGTTTGTGCATAAAAAGCTCCTGTTACAGCCATATCTTCTAAGCCCTGAGAAGACAAAGTCCACTGCCAGGAAAGGCTTTTGCATCTCTGAATGCATGCTGCCTCCACCAGCCTGTGTTTGCTAAAAATAATCCTGATTTCATACCTTAGCTGGTGGACCTCTTAGCAGTCACAATAGACACAGCCTCCCTGGAAAACAGACAGTAATATTTAAAAACACTGACTCCACTCTCTGAGTCACTGCTCTGTACACAGCTTCTGAGGAGACATCCTTTGTATCTTGAACTGTGCTAAAATGTAGTAGACCTGTCCTGAGCCCTTTCCTTTCCCCAGTCTGCAGGTCAGGAAAGAAGTAACAGAGAAGCCTCCTCCCATTTACTGCCACAGACAGTTTCTGTCACCCAGAAACATATGTTGGGACAAGACTAAAAGCCAAAAAGCCACAGCTGTAGTGTGCCTGAGCAAGCACCCAGCATCGATGGCAAGCATCCTTCTGCAGGTGCTGGCCACCTTCTCCCTGGCTGCTGTTTGACAGTACAGCACATCAGGCTTCTGGCTCCCAGAGCCACCCCTTGGGCACCTAGCACCAGGGGAGGAGGTGACAAAACACCCATCCTTCTCTGCAGGCTCAGAGCCACCCAGAAAGCACTGATGGGGTGACCTGGGCGTGGTGTCAAACCAACACAAACTGGGCGTTGTATGCTGAGGCAGACTGGGCACCAGTGTGCTTGTGTGACAGTCTGAGCTGCAGGTCAAGCTTGTGCCACTGAATGTCCCATCAGTCACAGGCTGCTTTAATGGTCATGCCATCCTAGCTTCAAAATGGGAGTGGAGGGACTGGTTTGAGCACCATGTGTACACAGGAGAGTGCCAAGTGCACTTCTGGGAAAAAAAAACCACCACACCAAGTGAAAGACTTTCCCTTTGTCTTTTCCTGGGTCTTAACAACCAGCACAGAAATGCATGACCTCCATTTAAAGAGTTTTTTCTTGTGGTACAAGGATTCTGATCTTCAGCATTACACACAATTCAGTGTGTCTCAGCACTACTGACGTGATGGTTCAGAATTTTACAGTGAATCAGTGGCTTGATTTTTCCTTTCTCCATCCCTCATTTACAAGGGCGTTTCCCCCAGAAAGTTAATTGTTCCTTCTAATAAGCATAGACATTTTTAATCTGACTCTATCTTGAGGAAAACCTCACTTTGGAAGTTGGCAGCCACTTGGCTGGGTCGTGCTGGTCCAGCAGCATCCAACAGCAAAATCAGTAAGGCCACCCTGTTTACAGTGCTGTGACTGAAGAGCCAGGTCCCCTTGCCTCAGGGTGAGCATTGGCTCAGTAGGTCCTGCAGCCAAGTGCCCATGGAGTTTTGGAGACAAATCATAGTTTTGCTTTCACTCCGTGGCCAGAGATTAGTGTAATTTTAAGGCTTTAGTAGAAATAGCAAGAACATATTAACAGACCTCTGAACAGTATTCCTGCAAAACTCTGGGGGCTGAGGCAAGGGAAGGCCTGGGCTATAAACCCATCAGTAACCACTGCTTGCTGCACATTTGAAGTCCTGGGGTGTTTGGTAGCTAGTCAAAAGTACAGCAGCCACAAAGAAACAAATGCAGCTATTGGCAGCAAGCAAGGGTTTTCGCTGGGGCTTTTGCAGCTGCTCAGGTTGGGAGTTTCACCTGAAGGGCTCTGGTTGGTGAAACGAGCTGTCGATTGTCTCTTACCATTTCCTTCTCCAGGTGAGTGGGTTGGAAGTTGCAAGAAGGTGCTGGAAATTGCTACAAAATCCTGTACTGTTTAGAGGTCCTATACAGCAACATCTACAAAATCCTGTGCTCTCGAGTCTCCTGTGCTCTTCAAAGGTCTTATACAACAATGTCAGAGCTGTATGTATTGTTCTAGTGAGTAAGTTTTTCAGTCTGTCAAAACAAACAAGGAAGAGGTTTCCCCCCCACACACCTAGTGCCTGTAACTGGTGGTTGTAGGGCATTCGTGGGTGAATTCCTTGGGAAATCCTTGCCTTCCCCTGGAGATGATGCCTTTTGTGTCACTTGGGTGAGGGTTAGGCAGTATCAGCCAGGGGGATGAAAGCTGGTGTGGTTGCTTCAGGGATCCAGGGAGTTTAGACTTTTAGCTCACTTGATGTATTGCTCAATTACTAGACTGCATCATAACAATGGTGTGTGAGAGGCAGGGAGAGCTATACATTTCTGCAAACAGCATCCCGAATAACGGGCTGTGTTAGCAGCTGCTTTTTCCTTTTCATGTCCAGGGAAGAAGTGTTTGAAAGCTTTTATGCTGTCTGAGTGAGTTAGGGAGAGAAAGGTGCCCTCGTCTCCAGCTCGGCCTTTATGTGCAGTCATTTCACAAAGAGCAGTGAAATCCAAGGCATGCTGCAATACGAGCTGCTGTTTTCTTATCTCCTTATTTACTGTGGAGAGAGAGAGGCTGGCAGGCATTAACTGATGAAGTGTCAAGGGCTGAGCCTTCAGGATATCTGGAGTATCATGTGAGTGATGGGTGAAAATCAACTGATCAATCAGTTTCCCTCACGCTCTTCACAGCTCATCTTTATGTTGAGCCTGGTGGATGGAGTCATGCCTTGGGTTGAGAAGGAAAGGTGTTTGGGTGTTTGACACTGCCCAGCTGCTCTGCAAGGTGATGGACCTGGGTGCTGTGTGGGGTAGTTGTTGATAGCCTTGGGTTGTAGTCCAGAGTGTTACCAGGAGTGGTCTGGCAAAGGGCTTCCTGCATATTCCTAAGCTCCTTCTCTGTGTGATCATCTTAGCACACCAGGCTCATAAATGTCTGTGTCCCCAGAAAAAAAGCTGTGAGATAGGATCTGCTATTAATCCTCTTTTGTAGATGAAGGACTGAGATCAGAACGAATAGGGAATTAAGCCAGGGTCTCCTGAATTACAAATTAGTACAACTATGCCATCTTTATGAATATGCTCTTTGTTTCAATTTCCCTGGACATTTTTTTTCTAGGCACGTTGGCAAAAGAATGTGAAAAGTGAAGGGAACCAGCGTAGTTATGAGGCTGTTCAGGCTTGGAGAGGGTGACTATAGCAGGAGGGAGGAAGGAATGATGAAATTATTAGGGAATTAAGTTGTTATTAAGGGTGTGCGTGTTCTTGTCCTCTTCATGTTGAAATCTGTCAGTGTTGATAGTGGATCTTTTTTTCCATAGAATCATTTAGGTTGGAAAAGACCTTTAAGGTCATGGAGTCCAACTGTTAACCCAGCACTGCCAAGTCCACCAGTAAACCATGTCCCTCAGCAGGACATGTCCCAAAGCACATCTCCATGGCTTTGAAAGCCCTCCAGCAATGGTGGCTCCACCAGTGCCCTGAGCAGCCTGTTCCAGGGCTTGACAACCCTTTGAAATTTTTCATAATATCTAATCTGAACCTCTCCTGGTGCTACTTGAGGCCATTTCCTCTTGTCCTATCAGTTGTTACTTGGGAGAAGACACCAACACCTGCCTCACTACAACCTCCTGTCAGGAAGTTGTTGAGAGCATAGAAGGTCTCCCTTTGAGCCTTCTTTTCTCCAGGCTCAACAACCCCAGGTCGTATTTTCATTAACCATCAGTGTAAAGCTAAGTTATTTTTAAAATATTGTACAGAGATGAGTTCCTACAGACACACATCATAATAGCCCAGAAGTTAGGAGAATGGCTTTTCCTGGTGACATTCCAATTTTAGGCCTCCTGAGCTATGGTGACAGAGCTAGGGACCCAAGCATCTGTCTTCTCAGTCACCAGTGGAGTCCTCACTGATGGAAGTGCATGGGCCTCTTTTGGGCTTGGAATAAAAATTCTGCCTTACACCTGAGAAACCTTCCAAAAAAACTGTTATCAAAAGTAGTGTGTGCAGGTGGTGGATGTTCTGTTTGATAAATCAGCATTTTCTTATTACAAATTCGTGTTGGAAAAAGTCCCAGCCAGCTTGGCTTTTCACACTGAAATATAAAAAATGTTCTCATCTTTTGTGTTCAAGTTTTGAACTTTGTTAGTAAAGCTTGCTGCAGTGTCTGAGCAGATAAGCTGACTCCTGTTATCTTTCATTTGACTGCTTTCTATTTGTTTTGTCATTAAAAGAAAAAACAACAACAAAATCAACCTTTATTTAAGGTACCAATACTGGATTTAGCTGTAGCAGAAGCAAGTGAAGTTAATCACTACTGGGGAGGATAGAGGTCTAAGCTCTGGCCTCACAGGAGAGTACATCAGGAACTGAATGAAGGTTTTGTGATGCTCTCAAGGGGGACGGAGGTTGCAGTACTGAGCTCCAAATAATGCCAGGAACTGCCTGACTAGTCAGCACTGGGAGTAGTCCTGATTCCCCTTCTCTGTTTTTAGTCATTCTCCTTCCTCCCAACTATAGTAAGGAAGAAACATGGACCAAGCAGAACAACTCCTAGTAGAGTTTCCTGTTTGGAAGCTGAGACCTGTGTGGGCTTTCTGATGCACTACCTGTGAGGCATCTGATCTCTGCAGACTAGGCAAGGTACCCAGCTGCCCAGCAGATGCTCTGAAACTTGCCCTTATATTGTGCCTGTGTGGTGATACTCAGGAGGCTGGACACAAGTCCTGGGTGTACCAACTCACTCGTTCTTCCACGTTCAAGAGGCTCTGAGCCCAGGATTCCCCTGTTTATCCTGTAAAATTGTGGACCAGCACAAATTAAAAATGATATGAAAACTGTAAAGTCCCCTCCACACTCACCTGCTGGTATTTCTTGCAAAAACTGTTGATTACTAGTGATTTCTAACATGTCCTTTTGCAATTTTTTTTTCCCAGATACCAGTTACCTGCTGTAAGCCAAAAGTAACGGACCCAGTTGTTGTGGTTTGTGAATGATGTTGCTTTTACTGTGTTATTTAAGACTTTAGAGCTTGCCTCTCATCCCTCTGGAACAATGTTTAAAATAAAATGTTTTCAGTGATATTAAAATCTAAATAATAACTGGCTTCAATGTAAAAGCCTCCTTTCATTTTGAGGTGAATATATCTTAGTATTAAAATGATTTCCTTAGTGAGACCAACCTCATTGCTACTAAACTGAAGATGAACAAAGAGCTTAGTATCATGTGGGGCAAGTTCAGGAGGACAGTGCTTCAAAGAGAAAGTAAAAAAAGAGAAGTCCACAGGTTTTCCTGAACTTTTGTAGCTTTAGATTTTAACTAATTAGGTGAATGTGGTATTTTCAAGGTAAATGTGGACTCTGCTTTGAAAAGGAATTTTAGATTCTTGCATCTCTGAAAAGTTTGTCATAGTAAGAACCCACTGCAGGCAAAGTAAACAGGTCTGTTGGGCTGATGCTACCTGAGGACAACCAGGGTGGACATAGGATGATGTTACTCACACCCTGTGGGCTAAGAGCCCTTGGTGCCCTTTGTAGTTGTCCCTTCTGCTACAGTATAATAAGATGGATGTACTGCTCTGTGTGACCTGCATTTTGGGCATTGCTTGCCCCAGCCCAGAAAGCTTTCTTCTTAAGATGCAGGAGTCCATATCTGGACTTCAGGGTCCATATTTCCAGTACAGGGCTGCTGCTTGTGTAGTGACTACTCCCTGGGATCCCCAGGAGTCCCAGCTCACACTCACAGAGAAGCAAAGACTTCATTTGCACTGCTGTGAGCAATTACATTGTGTTACACTACTCCACAATGTAATTTGTCATCTCTGATGTGCTTGGATCCCAGCAGGGCAGAGTCACCTCCACCTCCTGGGCTGCAGTGCACTTAACTCATCAGGTTGTAGAGGGGTTTCTGCTGCAGTGCTTGAGGTGCCACAGTTCCACTCTGGGATGAGGACAGATGCTGCTCTGAAGATGTTTAAATCTGGCTAAGGAGAAATGGATCCCACAAAGCTTGGGATAAGTATGGGCTTTAGAGGGTGTTTTAGGGGCACTTTACACCTGCCATTGTGGATGAGTTGTAGCAGAGAGAAATCCTTCCTGTCACAATGGATGTTTTGTTGGTTTACATCCAGAAGGGAAAGGCAAGATCAGGGGTCCTTGCATGAACTTGGAATGGATTTCAGAATGCAGTGCCACCATGCCTTGTACAGCTGTGTGCCAGGGGTGCAGTGCTGGCTCCCACAGCACTAGGCTGGGGACTGGAAGCTCCCCTGTCTTCAGAAAGGGCTGGATCTGGAAGGGTTCAACATGTCCTTAAATCCACAGTCTGGGACTTCCATTGTCTCTCAGCTGTGAGGAGCTGAGTACTGAGGTGCTGGCCTCTTCCCATGCACAAGGTACACATGAAATGAAGGATGATTTCTCAGAGCAGAGGCAGGAGAGAAGTTGCATGGATTTGGTAGTGCATGAAATACTCTTGTCTTTTCCACAGGTTGACACTGACATGCATCTTCTGTTGGAACTGGAGTGGGAAATTTGAGGATGTAGATAAAGACATGATGAGACACAGTTAATTTTGACCAGATGACAGTCAGTGAAAGAGATAGTAGCATACAGTGATATGTTTTAGGACAGCTGTAGGTGGAACGTGTCACGTCACCAGCAGATCTGGCTTCCCAGATGTCTCTGCTCATCTTTCATAAGCAGTCACATCAAAACCTTGGTTTATAATTTGCATTTTTTTCACCTTTGTACTGTGGATGGCAGTCCTGTGTGTGCTCCTCACCTCAGAACTGTAAGGCTGAGGGAACACACTCCTGTTTGAATGCTGAGTTTAGCTTGGCTGGAGAGTCTGGGGAGAAGGAGTGAGGGGCATTGGCCACTTGTGTTTTCAACCTCATCTATAACTTCAGCCAGAAATTAGTTTTCAATTCTTTTTGTTTTCAGGGAGAAGTGTGGGCCTGAGTGTTGTCATATGTGGCATTTTATAAATTGTCAAACATTGTTTCTGGAAGTATTTTGATGATATTGTTTTGTTGGGTTCACAGTTACAGATGATTCCTTGCTATGGTGATTGGTTTGTACAAATAGCAAATATTGCTATTGAAAGAAAACCAGCTGTAGTTAAATTGAGGTAAAAATGAAAGAAATAAAAATATTGCCAAAACAAAGATTATAAACTGGTTTTAAAAGAATATTTTTCAACTTTCCAGTTGATGCTAAAAGTAGAGCTAAAATTAAGAACAGTGAAATTGCTAAAGATTATTTGAGGACATCCTTTATAATTTAATGAAGAAACATCCTTGTTTAGTGAAAATTAGTTAGAACTACTGTTTCATTTAGCACAAATGCAACTTGGGTTTGTGCTATATTTTTAAGTGATCACAAACACAATCCAAAGGATTGTCACCTAAGAGTCACTTCTGTCTGAAGCAGCAGGCAGTCTCAGTATGGTGGTTGTAAGAACTGGGCAGGTCTCCTCAGGAAGACTGTTTTACCCCTTTTTTAATTAACATCACTCCTTCTCTTTCCTGCATTGGCCTCTCCAGAGCAAAAAGCTGCTTATCTGCTCAGAAGGAGTGGGAACTTCTTTTTTTGTGGAAAAGCCCAGGGAGAAGATGGAATTTATTTTAATTTTCCTACATGTAAGTAGGAAATGAATCCAACCTGCCAAAGCTGGAAACCAAATGTATTAACTCTTTACAGACTTTCCTGCCAAATCCCTTATGCCAAAACTTTGTATGGGATGTTTTTAAGGGAAATCAGTTGGATAAATGTCAGGAGAAGGCAAACTAAGCAGCCAGCTTCAGCAGTGCTTGTGTTCCCCACAGCCTTGACTCCATCTGACAAGCCCAAATGGATTCCACAGTGACCCAGTTCGGTGGTGATGCCTCTGCTGGGTACCTCAGTTCCTCCTCTCCCTCATCCTCTTCCCCTCTGTTCCCAAGCTGTTTGTAGTTGGCTTGACAGTCTTTTTGTGCACTGACAAGGAGGCAGCTGCAGGGGCTGCCTCTTGCAGCCTTTTGGGGCATCTCCCTCCCCTTCAGAGCCATGCACAGGGACAGAAGGTGGGTGCAGGAGGTCTTCCAGGTGTGCCCACCACCTCCTGGTTGAACAGACATGTGTGGAACCACTTGCTATTTCAGACCTGGAAATAGTGTTGCTGCAGTAATTCTGAGGTTTGTTTCAGGCTTCATGTCTGAAAATGCATCAAACTGGTCGCTCGAGGAAGCCAAGAGCCCCTTCAGCACCTGAGCTACTTTCAGCCAGGAAGTACTTCCATTCCCTGCACAACATTTCACAGGTGAATGAGTCTAAGTAAGAGAAGATGTGGATATTATGAATGAGGTGCCAACTTAGAAACTTTGAGCTCTTTGGACATTGTTATGTATAGTAATTATAATCCTGTGGCCACACAAAGGGGTTGAGATGTCCTGTTGCAGTGCCCTCAGTTGGACACTGGAGAGTGCTTCGTGTGCTGCACAGTGACAAACTTCACTGAAACATAATTGTTAGTTTACAACAGTTAAGGATTCCCAGTTGCCTGTGTCATCCTGTCTTCTTCCATCTTTCCTTCTGTTCTCTATCTAACCAGGTATTTCACCATCCTCCCAACAGGCCAGTCACCCTTGCTTGGGTTGAAGTGATGTAAAAACCAGCACTGTGGTTTACCTGCTGTTTCTAATCACATTTTCCTTAAAGCTTCCTCTGGAAAGGCTTTTACATCCATCACAGCACTATTCCTTCTACTTCTCCTTCACACAAAGAGCAGACAGACACAGTTATACTTACAGGTTACTGTGATTCTTGCTGCTGGTGCCCTGTTTAGTTAATGTCACCCCTTTGTGAGTAGTGTTAGCTTTGCTGAATCCATCCCTTTTTACTTGCATTAAATTAAAAAAAAAGACACATTAACATGCTTTCAGGGAGATTTAGGGAGAGGAACACCACTGCATCCCAGGGCATGAATTTTAAAAAAAAATGCAAATAGGCTCATAAATGAAAATCCAGAGTTGTTTTTATTTAATAGTTGCATCTCTGTCAGTGCAAGATTTATTGGTTTCTAGTCCTCCCAAGGCTTATGAGCGTGCTGCTTTGGACCCACTGGGTTCAAATCAGGGTTTCTTCCACTCTGCAGAGCAGGGACCCAGAAGCTGGCTAAGTTTCAGGACACCCTGTGAGCCTCATGTGTTTAAACATACAGGGCAGTGGTTGGCTCTGTGAAAGCAGTGAGGAGATGGAAGTATCTCAGATGTGTTACTGCCTCCTACTGATCTTCCAAAGTGGGTAAGGCAAGTTGTTAGAAAGGACAGAAGATGACTGGTGGCAAAGCACTGTAAGTAAAAGTGTTTGGGGTAAGATAACAAAGCAATGTGTAAAATTGCAGCAAAATCTTGCTCTTTTTCTCTCTTCAAAAATGTAGATGGGCCATGAAGTGTAATCAAATATTAAAGTAAAAGTTAAAAATAGTTTCACTTACTGCACTTCCCTTAATCTCTTGGCCCTGTTTTTATTTCAAGATTACTTTTATTCTATTACTACTTTCTTTCCTCTGCTGGTACGTGGAAAAGCTTCATAAACAGAAGTCCAAAGTGCTGTTCAAACCATAAAGCAAACAAAAGAAATAAAAATTTATGTATTTATAGAATTGTTTTATTTGAAGTAATTTTAAATCTTGTATAATAATAGCATATTTGAAAGTCAGAGAAGTTATTTGAAGAAAAAAAAAGGTGATTGTATCTTTTAAGGACTGTTCATAAAAATATTCTGTTTCTTCATTGTGAGAAGAGTAATCAACTAAAGCCTTATGGAGATTACTGTTGCTTGAGGGCAAAATAACCTCATAGCATTTGAGGAGCCCTGCTGTTGCAGCCCCACAGCAGAATACACGTGCTGCCTGGCAGCAAGCTTGAGAGGACACGGATAAAAGCAGATAGGTGGGCATTTGTTCTCGTTGCCATGGTGTTTGGGTACTGTTTACTTCACCTATCAACCCCGTCTGGTTCTTTCCCTCTCCTCTGGAAACCTGCAGCTCTAACCTGTGGCCAGCTGCAGCCCCAGGTAGCACTCAGGTCCCAGTACCATATGGACAGAAATTTTACTGGTGAGGTTTCTGCCGTTTGTGGAAGAGGAGGAAAACTCCAGAGCTGTTTGTTCAGTGGTGCTCCAGGTAGCCAAAGCCCTGCCTGAGCACACTGTCAGCTGGCCCTTGGGCTCTCAGCCCCGGGTTAGCAGCAGGAGCCCCACAGAGATGGGTGCTGGTCCCTGCTCAGCCCCTACAGCCGCCTGGGAGGGTGGTGACACTGCTGCTTCTGCTGTCCCCAGCGCTGGGGAGAGGCAACGGGGATGCTCCACCCAGCAAGGGGACTCTCAGCTCCTGCAGGTCTGTGGGAACAGGGCTTGGGGAGATCGGGGGGGTTCTGGGGTCTCACCCGGGTGGTGGCCTCTGCCGCAGCCCCGCTCCACCTGCCAGACTGCAGAATTGCTCTCAGAGGTGCTTAACTGGTCTAAAATTTCTGGCAGCTTAATGATTATCTCAGATAAAAGGTGGGCTGAGCTCTCCTCATCCCCAGTTTCTCTTGTAGTTTGTGCCAAGCTGTGAATATAAAATGCCAGGTTCTGCTTATAAAAACACTCTGTCTGATATATGTGGCAGCACCTCCCTTGATATCCTTAAACTAACTGCAACAAAACAGACCAGACATGCATATCAGTTTTAGCTTTTCAGCTCTTCATGTTGTGGTACTGTTTTCAGTGACTCTGGTTTTATCATGGTGCCACTACTACTGCCAGTGAACTACTGTGGTTGAAAGGTTGTTGGCATGTCCCTCCTAATTTTGGAAATAAAATATCCCTGTCTCCTTCTGGCTGAGTGGTTAAATCACACTACAGTGGCCGTACTTGATAATTTTTTCATGAAGGACTCAAATCCTAGGGTTAATTAAAGTATGGAATAAGTATCTAGGGAGGCACACATGAATGCTGACAGGATTCCTACCACATAGCCAGGGAGGCAAGCATCACCATGCACAGTTTATGCTGAGCTGAGGACAGAAATCCTTAGATCTCCTACAAGGCAGAATTTCTGTATTTTGTGACAGATGTAGCCAAAAAAATGCCAAACGATAACAAACCTACACAACATTTGATAATGATGCTTAAAGATAACCCTAATAATCTCAGATTCAACATTCTGGGAGATTGCATAAAGCTTTGTAGTTATAGGAATCTTAGTAACCACTCCTGTCTAGGGTCAGGAAGTGAAGAGGACTGATGTGTCTGATAAACTGCAGCAACCAGAATCACCTGCTGATAGCATAATCTGGCTCGTGCTGCAGGCCAGAATGTTATGGAGGAGAATGGCATGATCTATAATGATAGGTGATCAGAAATACTGTTTGGTCTCTTGCCTAAAAGCCCTGGCTCTGGGCTGGCACCCACTATCCACCCCCAGCACCACCTCCTGACTTCCTCCTTGACTGGCCTCTGTTTTCCCCCTCAGCTCTGTTCTTCTGTACTGGCTTAACCCTTTTTAGTTTGTGCAGGTTGCCTGAGGTAAGGGGAAATCAATGGCAGAAGTGACCTAGAGGTTTTGGCAGAAACTTTCATCACTCTTCTGTCAGCAGCTGCTTGCACCACTCTGGCATCAGGGGATTCTGCAGAGGGTCTCTCCAGCCCCCATATTGTCTGGATTTAGGTCTGCACTCCTGTCCCTGATTTTGTTCATTTACAAGAGGGTAAGGTTTGTCTGCTCAAAGCAGAGCCTTAGGAGATGCTCTGATACCATCTGCTTTAAGCATCCAGCTTGGATGCAGTTCAGAGGAGAGCGTTAGGAGCAGCAGCTCCCTGTAACTTCATTGTAGAGAGGCAGGTGTCTCTACGTGGGCAATTCAGGTCATTCCTGGTAGGTGCTTAAAATAGAAGATATGCAAATTCAGCTTGTCTGCTCTCTTCACCTGGTCCAGTGGAGCAGGAGGCTACTGAATAGGACCAGCAGCAGCCACGTTGCTTTCAGGTGAGTGGCGAGAGGATGGTGGTTGGGCTGATGTAGCCCAGATGGTTTTTGAGGAGGTTTGAGCTATTGCTTGTGTAGAAACGTGTTAATATGTAAATGGAGAAATGTGTTTCAAGTAAAACCATCTCTGCAGGAGTGTAGAAGTGGCTGCAGTAGTAATAGGGAGCCTAGCTGCTAATTTATTTGTGGTTTTTTTTAAACATGTCCTCTTGAGAACCTTTAGAAAAAGGCCATTTCATCAAACTAGTCCCTGGCCTCTGGTGCTTCTATGTTTCTTCCCATGCTTTGGAAGTGCTCAGGCTGTCACTGCTGTATAGTTGTGCAGTCTTCAAATATTTTTCTCCTCAGTGTTCCAGTGCTGCTTCATATGACAATTGCTGGCCTTCATATGGCAATTGCTAGCCTTACGTTCAGTGCCATAGAGACTGTTCCCTGCAAGGACAGCAGGACAAGGCAAGGAACTGTAAAGCACCCAGGAGAGAGAAAATGCAAACCCAGACCTGATAACATCTTAGCATGGAAGGCAAATACTCGACAGTGCTTTGTGGTGGCCAATGAGTTTTCCTTAGTGAAAGGAGAAGTAAAGAAAGAGTTCAGAACAGTGAGCAAATATTCTGAATGGCTTACCAGTATTTAACAAGGGATTGCACAGACCAGTCTTGTGTGGAAAAGGATGCTTGTGGCAGCATGAGGAACACAGGTCAAACCTCACAGTTCCTAGGTCATTCACAGCCAGTGCATTCATCTTGGGGAAGAGGAAGGAATGGTGGGAAGGAGGCTGGAGGTGATGTATTCCCTTCTTGCTTGCTTTCTTGCTCCCTCGTTCTCTTCCTGCTGCCCTGCCCATGTATCTGGCTTTCCCCAGGAGCCAGCTGAGAAGCCAGCAGGCTCCCAGGGCAGCCCCGGGGGTGGGCTGTCCCCCCAGCCTGTGCTCCCAGCCATCGCCCCCGGGTGAACAGTGAGGCTGAGCCCACTCCTCAGACCGAGGGGCTTTTGTTCATTCTGACCTGTTTGGGTTAAAGTGCTCTATTTTGCCTTCAAAGCTTAATGCAGGCAGAGAAATCCCACTCATCAAATAATCAAAATCCCTTTTGAGGGCCCTGTGTGTTCTCATGCCACGGGGCTCGGCGGGCTTCTGGCCACCAGTGCACGGCCAGCTACAGGCTGAGCTTCTCCAGAGGTGATGAGTTCTTGCAGGGGCCAGGCTTCACCTCTGGTCTGCGTGGCTTGAATGTTGTGCAGGAGGATCAGTTATCCCACAGCGATAGGAAGAGAGCCCACTAGATTTCTGATGAGAAAATATTTTGATGGAAAAGTGGCCATTTGTCCTACAAGTCCAAATGGGCTTGATGCTGTCTGTGCAGGGCAGCCCCTGACCAACATGTGTTTAAAGAAAGGCAGAGTCACCCTCCTTTGAGTACTTTTGACATTGGCTCCATCTCCTGTTGCCTTTTCCAGGTAGTGTATTAACTGCCTCTGTTCCAGAACAGGAAGCATGCAGTGATGCTTCAAGCCGTGCCCAAGCTTTGCCATACAAAAGTGAGTGTCACCTGGATCACTTTTAACACTTACTGTGTTAAAAAAAACAAACAACTGAGAACTTCACTGCTGTCCCTCATTACTGACAAGCTCTGTTTCTAAAACAGACTTGCTTTTCCTGCAGGTTCTCCAAAGTTCAGTACAAGCCTGTAGGAATCAAGGAGAGCTGAGTTTGGGAGGGAACACAGCAGAAGAGATAAAGAGAGCATGAAGTCATGAGTGACACAGGAGGCTGATTTTAGCCTTGGGACACCAGAGTGGCCATGAATTATTGAAATCACGGCTCTGTTAATCTTTATGTTGTCAGCAGGTGCTGAAGGTCTGCAAGTCCTGTTGAGTGGGAATGGCCTCTGGTGATGAAGTGGGGAAGCTTGGGCTGGGCCTTCAGCCTGCAGCCTCCACTGCCTGACCAGACTGTTTGTTCCTCAGACCAAGAGGATACTGCTCTTTAGAAGCTTGTGTTCATTTCTTTTAAAGCAGGTGCCATCATTAATAGTCCATTAGGCTCCTTCAATAGGTCTTCTATTTTTCTTGTTTACTCTCCAGGCAATTAAAGTGAAGTCACTAGAAGTCTCCAAGAAAGGCAGTAGCAGTAATAGCTTTGCTTGCCTTTCAGCTTTTGGGGCTTTATTTTTTTGCAATGGTTTGTGTGTAAAGTACTTGTTACAGTCGTCTGCAAACTGTGCTAACTGAAACTCCATCACATTACACAACTTCAGGATGTGTTTTATGGCCTATCTGTTCTCCTGATAGTGTTTAGGGAAGAAAACTGTTGGTGACAGTTAAGAGGACAGGCACTGAGTAACTGTAGAAATTGTTCTGAGGAGAATCCTCTTGTACTCTGTGTTTTGTCCCTGTATCCAGAATGCCAGACAGAATTTTAAAAGTGAATGAGTAAATAGATACCTACTTCAAGGCAAGGTAAGGTCACTCTCCCAGGAGCCTGCATTGCTGTGCTGCATCTTCATAGGTCTCTTAGAAGACCTGTAGCTCCAAACATCTACAGAACTGGAAATCTGTGAACTCCAAAGCCAACCTTCACTGGCAGTTACAGTAAGGTACAAATGCCACAAACACCTTTGGTAGGTCCTGTATGAAAGGAGGGTGAAAATATTATGAATTAACATGGACAGTGTGACTCTACTTACAAGGCAGTAGAAGAAAATGAATGAGTAGTTATGATTTTAGTTGTATTTTCACCTGGGACTCTTAACAGGGTGGGAGATCCATGATAGGAGCAGCAGATTTTTCTGCATCTTCCCTCCCATTCAGACAAAAGGAGAACTGTGTAGGAAAATTGACCTTTTGAATGATATAGTTGCAGGACTGTGTTCTTATTTAAGGTTCTCCTGGAGCAGTAGTGTATTTCACATCCTGAACAGGCTTTTTATCTGGGAAATGAGAAGCAATTACTCTGGCTCAAAATGCCTAGCAGGTTTTGGGGAAGGCTCTTTGCTGGGAAAACCCCTCAGGACCACTTCAGAAAAGCCTGGCACCATTTGTATGGCACAGATCAGGTTGCTGCTAGTTCAGTCCCTGCTCTTGAAGAAACTTCTAGAGGTGGAAGGCCTGGCTCTGCTGCACATTCAGTCATTGTCTGTCTGCTGAAACTGCTGGAGGAAGACTATGGCCCTGCTTAAGAGCAAGAATTTGTTCTCAAAGATGCAGTTGCAAGTCTGGGACCGTAGAGGATATAATTCATGTATTCTAGTGTACTTCCCAAGGCAGACTTTGAGTATTAGTACTAAGATGTCTCAGTAGGGCAAGAATTCATGTGGAGCTGTAAAGCAGCATCAATGTTTAACTCAAAAGGCTCCGCTATGGTTAGTACTCATGTTTAATGCAGTAGAGCAGTCTTAATAATGATTATCTGGCATTTTCCAGATAAATACAATTCTGTTCCACAGGCAAACAATTTTGTAAAAGTTTTTTCCCAGGCCAGCAGGGTTGAAATGCATGGCTGGTCTGCTTCTGAAGGTGTAAATCTGGTGTACAGGCTCCGTAGCAATACAGCTGCATTTTTGTCTGCTGAGCATGATTACGGGATTGCAATTCCTATTAGGGATGAAAATTTTAAACCAATGAATGGCAGGAGCAGAAAAATAATGATCTGCTGTTTAAGGGATCAGTAATGATTTCATACTATTAACTCATTTGTTTCCTTAAAAATAAACCCCAAGTCCCCCAAAGCAACACATCCAGTTTAGTTGTGTCTGTCTTGTTAGACTTTGCCACAGCTTCGCTCTCTCAGGTGGCCCGAGCCTTGTGTGGCTTTGCTGCACCAGAAAAGAGCCCTGACTTTTACCGGGTGGGTGGACAGGGGAAAAAAAAAAACAACCAACTTTTTGTCAGTCTTTTGTGTTGCAGCAGCTGGATTCATTGCTGCTATGGCAACACACCACATGATGAGGTGTATTAGATTGCTCTGCTCGGAGCAGGAGGGGAAAAATGAGCACAGCTCCTTGCTGAAGGTAGAGGTTGTGCTGGAGTTCCTGCCAGAGCTGGGGAAGGTCAAACGCTCCCGCTCCCAGCAGGCGCTGTGCTGGGCAGAAAGGAGCAGGGCTGCGTGGGGAGATTAAACTCCAGGACCAGGTAAGGTACAGTGCATCCATTAACCCGAGATCTTGCCCTCCTCAGTGTGGCAGCACAGCTCCCCAGAGAGTTTTCTCTGCGTTTTTCCAAGTGATTTGGCTTTTTTCAGTTCCTTTTCTGATGTGACGATGTGACTACTTTGACAGTGGTTTAAACTGTTAGAGAGGCTCTCCCCACAGGGCCCAGTCTTACAGAGCTGATTGCCCTCAAATCCATGTGAAAGTGTATGTAGATTTTTGCTGTCATTTCAGCTTTACTTCAAGTTGTTGAACAAGTTTTGGTTTTGCTACTATCTGCACAGTGTCTCAGAACATTTGTCTTGTCAGAATCCGGGACTTTACCTACTTAATTATTTTTATTATCAGTACTTTTTAATAATGTTTCCCTTAGCGTTTCTCAACATTTTTTCCTCCCTCACGATCATCTGCCTGAGTCTTCTTGGAAATGAGTTTCCCTGTCATTTCCTCCCTCAGATTTCATGCTGCCTCCTTATGTCTGGCAGTTTTGTTAATGCAGTTAACCAAACTTCAGTGTACCTCTAGAAGACATGAAAGTGGAAACAGTGCCACAGGATATTATGGGTTTTACCCTGTTAACCATTCATCCACATACAGGTAGACAGGAATAATTACTGTCAGTATTGAGTTTTTGTATTTATTCAAACTCAAAAAACTACTTACTCTCTTGTGCACCTTTTTTTATGCTGTAATACATCTCCAGGTTAAATGTGACAGGCTTTCAGGTAGCATCCATTTGGTGGAGGAAGATGACAGTGCTTTAGAGGGGGAAAAACTGAGGGACCAAAGTGGTAGTAGAGAGGGTGGAGAGCATGCCTGAAATTCAAGTTAGATGTTTCAGTACTTTTCCTGCTTCCATGAGGTGTTTCCAACATTTTGAATACTTTTATTATCTACAGCTTAGAACATATTTCTTCCTTACCACTGGGCTCCTTGTTTTTTCACCAAATAGTTGGTTTTAGGTCGTTAATAGGCTCAGACTTTTGCTCCATAGATGAATCTGCTTACACAGATAAGAGGAAAGATCAGAAAGCAGAAATGCAAGAGCTTTTCATGCCAGTTTAGGAACAGTGGGGAAGCTAAAGACTCGTCCACTCCCTGGTTCTGTCAGAAAGCACAAGACACATGGTGTGCCACAAGCAAAGGGCAAGTGTGTCCTTTATGTGATGCTGCAGGGACTGCGTGGTCAGAGCTCAGGTTTAAACCAGGTGCCTCCAGCTGTAGTGGGGTGACTTTAACAGAGGTGAAAAGAGAAGCAGCTGTCCTGCTTGTCAGCTTACAGCAAACAATTTGTGAAATAAAGAAGTATATAAATGAGCAGCCTGTTAATGGTCCCAGAAAAAGAGAGTTTTGCAAGGAGTTGAGTCAAGATTCTTAAAAACGAGGATTCAGAAAGGGAGGAAATCTTTGAAGGAAAAACTCAAGCGAAGTAGGACTGTGATTTAGCTCTGATTCCACCAGTTCAAGCAGAGCAAGGGAATTCCCAATCAAAGTATCTAAGCAATCAAAGAAGTTTAATTTATCTAGATTTAGGGACCTCATTCAGTTGGGTGAATGAGGAATCTAATTCAAACACCCAAGAGCTCTTTATTGCTCATACAGCACATCCATTGTGGCCCAGAGTATAAGGCACGAGAGGTGCAAGTATAGTATCACTAACACACTCTCTGACTGACCACCATGGAGATGCACTGGGAGTGAATTTGTCTAGGAAATTAAAAAATCAAGGAATCTAGATAAAAGGAAACAAAGCACTCTAATAAGTATTTCCCTCTCCATGGGGTTCATTTCTTTTTGGAATCACAGCTGTGGTAGTTTATCACAAGGAAGGGAGAAAAGAAACTGAGAGTCTTAGTTGTGGGCTTCGTTATTAAGCAGCAACAGCAAAGCAAGACAGAAAAGAATGTCTAGGTAGTCATCTTTGCTAGAGTAGCAAAAAGGTGAGAGATTGTGGAAGTATGGGTATGGAAAATCATATTCTCAGTGCAGCCTGGTGAACAGAAGGAATTTCAGCACTGCCAGAAAAATGTAGTTTCCTTCAGTAAAGGATGTTCCTTTGCATGTGCTTTCTAGGGTCATATTAGACTACAAATATTCTTAAAGATGACAACCCTGGTCATGATTTGGTGAAGAATACTGTGTTTTCAGGTATCCCATTTTGTCCATTTTTAAGATCTGTGAGGACATATAAACCTTCCCCCTTGGACTTTTGTTGCACTTACTTTCCACTGTCTCATTAATCCCACTGAAACTTTTATAAAACCTTCAAAACATGGGACAGTGTCTTATATGTCTATAAACTGCACAATGTTTTAACACCCAGTGCTAAGTGAAACTCCTGAAAGGTTCAGGAGAACAAATAATAATTCTTTCTAATGCATAGGTGCCTCTTGTACATGAATCAGCTGAGAAAGCCGTGGAAGGCTGCTGAAATGTACTACTGTACCATTAGAATAATTTCACTTGCATGATTTTGCTGTTGAAATTTTACCCAGCTTTAAAACTGTAACTCACTAATAGTATCAACAGATTTATAAGAGAGATCTCATCTGCCCACTCCTACAGATCAAAATCACACAACTTATTAATGTAATAATCTTTTTACTAGTGTTGGATGCATGGAAGACAGCAGAAAAAAAAAACCACATTGACTCCACTGGAAAGAAAAACGTTAATCCATTGGACTGACATGACTGTGTCAGCCTCTGAGAAGAAAGAAATCTGGGATCTTGATTGCTAGGAATCAAAACAGCCACAAAATTTTAAGGCTTCATAATCTGATGTGTATATGCCTTGTATGCAAATAATAACATAGGCAAAATTCCAACATGGAACAACGCGCAGTGACTAACTGATGGAGGAATATGTGCAGCAGTAGGAGCAGGCCAGTTCCTCAGCTGTCAGATGGCTGAGATATTTTTCTAGGGATAAATATGTACAAGGATGATTACAGTAGCAGATGCTAACTCTAGGAGCTTGGGCTCCACATCCAAATGTTCTTCTGGCTCAAATGAGAATGGACAAAATCATTTCCAAAGGGAGAGCTAACATCTCCAGGGCCATCTCGGATCAAGAGTGGGCATATTGACAGCAGTCCAAGGTGTCTTCTTCACGTGCAGGAACTGTGCTCTCAGAGCCAGTTATTTCCAAAAGGTCTGCACACTTAAAGCATTCCACATGGAGGATTAAAGAAATCAGTTCTCTTTGAAAGGAAGTCCACTATGAAATCATCCCAAGAGAAGCTGCTTCAGCTCTTCATAGAGCACAAGAATTTGTGGCATGGGGATGTTTACCTTGGAAATCTGTAAGGGTAGCTCCCATACCCATTTCAGCTTTAAATTTCAGCTTTTTTTCATTTTCACCCTTAAGAGTGTGCTGAAACAGGTCAAAGACACACAACAACTTGTGGAAAATGAGGCTCTGGCTCCTGGACTCCATGGCCACTGAGGAGGGAAGGGGGGCTTAGGTAGGAATGTCTCGGGGTAAAGCTGCCACCTGGACACCTTTACCTGTGGTCAGACTTCCTGTAATTATTCCTCTGAGGAACTTGCCTTCAGTGTTGCCAAGTTCCAAGTGCTCTCAGATCACGAGTGTGTGCTGCAGAGCAGTCAGGAGACGTTAGAGCTGCTCTGCTCTCTGCTTTCTGGGTCGTTGCATGTTCTCTTCTGCAGCCGTGAACCGTGGAGAGCTGAGTTCACTGCAGAGCAAAAGAGTCTGCCCAGCCTCCTGTTCCCACTAGTACAGGCTCTTCAGGGAAAAATGCCAAATGCTGTGACACCAGCAGGAGAGTTCATCATGTCTTGACGGAGCTGTAGAGGAACAGACAAAAGAAAAGCTCTTGGAGATGGGCAAGGTGGGCATATAGTGCAGAGACCCTAAAACTTAAAGACTCATTTTGGGATATTTGCAGATGATCACTTTCAGTGAGGAGTGAACTTGCTGTGAAAGGAGGAGAAAAGAGCTTCTCTAACAACAGCTCAGGGCATCTGATGGCTCTCGGAGATGTTGGGCCTGTGCGTGGAAGGGGAGCATAGCTTCTGCCTGCAGTTTTGTCCACCAGTGAACCTGTGCTGAGATAGCCTCTGGCTCTGAACCTCAAAAACTAAAGCTCCTATCCAGATCCTGTGCTAAGGAGAAGCTGCTCTCTGTGATTCTCCTACCTCCTCTGTAGCTTCAGGCTGTACTCATTAACCTACAAGACTTTTCCCTGCCTGTCTCAGATAGCCTAACCCTCATATACGTACTGTTGTGTATCCTTACATACATTTAAAGTGAGCCATATGTGTCTTCAGACACAAATGACTGAGTTTGGGCTGAATTACTTTGGCTTTCATGGTTTCCAAAAAGAAAAAAATGACTGAAGAAAAGATTAAATGCCATGAGCTCTCTTATTATCATGACCCAAGAAGCTCTATCCCATCGGGTCAAGGAGAGTAAAACAGGCACAAACTGCAAGTCACCCTTTTTTTTAATGGAGCAGGTAGCCTATTACTTGGGCCAAACTGGGCGCTGATCTTCTGCAAGTAACTGTGGCTGCCTCTGAGGGTGACCACTGATTGTGCACTCCCTGAGAGCTGCAGCCCACCACTGGCCTGATAGCCACAGGGTGTGCAGGGCTGGGAGGCACAGTGCCACTGCTAACTGTAATTAAGAATATTTCTCACACGTCATGTCACGAGGTGAAGACCAAAAGCCTGTTCACTGTCTTCAGCTACGGGTATTTTTGTGTGGAGTGCTGCTTAGCATGAAAAGTGGCAGATTAGACTTTCAAGCACCCTTTGACAGCAGGGGTGGATCTGAGGGTGCAGTGAGGAATGCTAATACTACAAAACTAGGAACATCTTGATTCTTAATTCTGCTGAAGTTAGCAGAGGAAAGCAGAGAAAAAAAGCTATTTTTTTTCCTTTTTTGTAACCCCTAGGCTTCATAAATGCATCACATTTCCTGATTATCAATTTGCTGGGGAAGTCACTGCTGACATCTCACCTAAGAATTTGTTATCATTCCAGTCAGGCTATCTTGCACGTATATTGAGGAGTTCTTGGATTTTTACCAGCTTTAAATTATGTTGAAAATAGGCAGATGAACATTTAAATTAAAAGGTTAATTGAAACTGAAATACTGCACTAGCACTTTGTTTCAGTTAAAATGCTTATTAGCCTAATTGATTATTTACAGAACCAAGGCAAAGAAAGTTGTGCATGTGTTTTCACACACAAAAGGAAATATATTTGTGTGCAAAAGGTAAATAGCTACTAGTAACCCTTAAACCCAAGTGTCTGTAAGAGTATATTTCAAAAAAAAAAGGAAACTTTCTGTAGCCAAAGGCCAAGTTTTGTATGGTTTCCTATCAGTCAGCACTTCTTTTATCATTCTTCAGGATTTATGAGCACACAGAAGTCTTCAAAGGTGTAAAGTGGAAGAGCTTAGGTTGTATAAGTGCTTGGGCAAGGAAATGCTGGTAAGGTCTTCTGCCTGACAGAAGATGACTCAATATATGATTCTCTTGTCTTCTTTGTGCACTTTTGAGGCTGACCAGCAACATCCTCATGAGGAAGAGTTGTTAGAGAAATCTGCTTATTCTTTTCCCTAACTGGAGAGGGGTCAGGCTCTGCTGCTGATTCATTCTGGCTTTCCTGGAAGAAACTAGATTTTAGTTGATTGCCTTTTCTAGGGTGCTGAATTTTACAGCACTGTCAAAAGATGTTGTTTTTCCTTTGGGGGAACTGTATTTCCAATCTAGGGGACAAATTCAACAGCAATAGTAGCAGCGAAATTAAACTAATCAGATTATGCCTGTATGAACATAAAAGTTTTTTCAGACAGAGCAAGTGCTTGCAGTATGTTCCAAAATAAGGAGTAACACATGTTATTTGGAATATGTTTAAACATGAGAAATATGCTTTAATTGGATTATTTTAAAGAAGCTTGTGTTTGAAAACATCTAAGCTTCATAAAAATTATATTGTGTCTTTTCCTACTCAAAAAAGTGTTATGCCCCTAAATAGCAACACAAATGGATTTTTTTTTTCTATATCTAATAGATGGACTATTTTAAATTCTGCTTTAGCCCTTGTATTAGTTTTCTGACAGGATTTCCATCATCAGACTTTATGGAATACACTTAAGCCTGGAATACACTTGAGATCTTGAAACTGTGGTGATTTTTAATCTTTAGCAAGTAAGTAGCTAGACCTCATTGGCTTTATGGTATTCAAATCTCTTAACCTTGAGAGTTTTTACTAGATTTTTAGTTACTACTAGATTTTACTAGGTATTTTGCCTTTTATAGCATCTGCCTCAGTTATACAGATGGATATGCCAGGACTGTATCATACAAAACCCACCGTTTTGTGACAAGTGGGAAGGGTGCTTTTATCCCCCAGCAGCACTTTGTGAGCTGATGCATCTCAGCAGCACTAGGCAGTAGGTGTTGCCAGTGGGGTGCACACAGAGGTCAGGATGCTCCTGTTTTGCTGGATGTGTGGCCATAGCTCTCATCAAAGAGTATCATCCACCCTATAACTAACTGCAGCAGTTCTGAGCAACTTAAATGTTCTACCTTGTGTGGCTTGAGAAACAAAATGTGGTCCTTTGGCTACTAATTCAAAGAGTTACTGTTTGGCTTTGATCATCTTCTGTCAGCCCTCCTTTGTTCTCCTCATGCAGTGCACACACAGCTCCCACCTTGGCAGTCACCCAGCAGGAGTGAGGTGCCCAAATGCTTCTCTGCTGCACTGCTTCAGGCTGATGCATTGTTCACAAGCAGGCTGACCAAAAATGCCTGTTGTTCAAGTTTTATTCTGTATTGGGTTTTGTTCCATGTGAGAAACTTAACTGTCTACTTGTGAAAACTCTGCATGCAAGCGTACAATGCAGTGTCTGCAGCAGGCTTTGAAACAGCTTCCAGCACCTTGGTGTGAAGGACACTGGTAGGTACCCCTTACACTCCAGGCTGTTTGTTCATTGTGTTTCCATTCTCCTCTGGTACTCACTGTCTTCCCTCATCTGCGTTGCCACTCCCTTCTCCCCCATCTGCCCTCTTCCTCCTCCGTCCCCACTACAGAGGTGCCTCTGTTCTGCTATTCCTTGGAGCAAACTCACATTTTCTAATGGCCAAACACTCTTCCTTCAAATCTGTTCTTTAGCATTTCACAGAATCATAGAATGCTTTGGTTTGGAAGAGACCTTTAGAAGTCTGGTCCAACTGCCCTGCGGGGAGCAGGGACATCTTTAGGTAGATCAGGTTGCTGAGCCCCCAGTCCAGCCTGACCTTCAATGTTTCCAGGGCTACGGCTTCTATACAAGGAATCTCTTTTTCTAGCTCTCATCACCAATAATCCTTGCTCCTTTTTATTGCCTTTAATTATTTCCATATATCTCATCTGCACTTGTCCTGTCTTTGGTGGTGTTTTTCCTGTGTTCATGCAGCACTGGTTACCTGTGAACATTGATTGTTATCAGCGTTGTGGCTGCAATGGTGTTTACACTTTGTACAAGGGCAATTGTTGGTGTTCCTCAGAGATACTAGTTGGACTTCACCCACACTCTTTTATATCGTTGCTTTGTGCCTGATGAAACACCCTATTTGGTGTCCTGTGTATCTGATTGAAATGAGCCACTGCCAGACCCAGCACTTGCTTGATGTCTGTTCGGGCAAAAGTACTTCAAAGGAGGAGCTTTGCCCTGGTGGACCCTTCCCATAGTGCAGCCCTCCTCCCTCCTGAAGAACAGCGGTCCTCTGGAGAGCCTGAGCAAAGTGTGTGCCTTGATCCACCTGCCTCTAGTGTACATGGCTGCCTTGTCAGCACCACTGAGCTGCCTGGGGGTAACAGCTTCTTCAGGTGGCCCACTGGCCACCAAGTGAGTTTTGAGCTGCCGGCATCGTTGCTCGTCCATCCTGATCTGGAAGGTGACCTTTGGAGGTGCTGGGCGCTGTGGGACCAGGTCTGGGCTCTTCTCTATAGGGCAGCTTCAGGAAGGCTGTCAAAGGGTGGTAGAAGCATACCCTAAAAATGCATAATACCTATTTCTGAAGTACCCCTGTGGGCTGGTGTACCTAGAGACTTGGGAACTCCTTCCATGACTGCTGAGATAGATAGTGTGAAATATGGAAACAAGAGTGGTTTCTGCACCTTGAACACCAAAAAATGATCTTGGGAAAGGGAAATGAGAAGAGGTGGTGGGGGTGGATCATGAGCACAGAGACAACCTGCTTGTGAAAGAAGAAACCTCAGCCAGCTGTACCATGTGTAGGGATGCAAGACCAGCTCCTGACATGCCTTCTTTGTCATGTTGCTGCTGCCCCTCACTGCCGAGTCTCCTTTTCAGAGTGGTTTTATTACAGTGATATATTAAATGCAGGAAAATGGAGTAATCCTGAGCCACAATTAGAAGCTGAAGGAGGATGTTTTAAGCTAGCCATTAGCAGGGTTCTTTTCTCCCAGTTGGCAACGTAAAAATCTGTAAAACACATAAATAACCTAAAAGACTAAAAGCAGAATGAAATAATTATTCATTTTGGGTCGTGTTTTGATTTTTAAGAGCCTAAGTGTAATTATTCTGGCACAAGGGACCTTCTAATGGTTTTAAAGCAAACAGGAGCTGGCTGCAATGGGAAACCTTGTGCCTTTGGACCAGCAGGCACACTGGGCTGGGCAGAGCAGGGAGGCAGAGTCCCATGAGCCAAAACATCACAGCCTTAGAATTGGGCTGGGTCTTCATGGTTCCAAGCCAGGCCTTCCAGCTGTCAGGGAAAAAAAAGGATTATTCACCTCTGTTTTCTTTAAATGCTTGTGTTTATGGTGGATATACACTAAACCTCATTTTACAGCAGAAATGAGAGTTCTAAGTTAGAAGCTTGAGGAAGGGGAACTTCTTGCAGGAGGAATAGTGACTCGGCACACTGGACAGTGCATGGCCAGGCGTGAAGCACGTTCTTTGTGGGGCTTTTTTTCCAGTCTGCTCTCTGCTCCTTCTCAGTTGAACAAGGAACATACCTCAGCACATTCAACTGAGCTGCACGGAGAGAGAGAAGTTGTTTAAAACTACTGAAATCGCAGGAGGCCCTTTTTGTAAGGCAGAGAATGCATCAGGTAGGCAAAGAAATAGATCTTGCAGTTCAGAAATAGGTTTTGAATAGCAGAACATCTCAGGCCCTTAAGTTTTGGGTGATGTTCAAAGAAATCCTTCCAGAAAGCTAAGTAAGAATTTAGCCAGGCCATTCTCTTCCCATTTGTCTCTCTAAAGCGTAGGAAATAAGAAGTTTAATCATCATTCCACCAGTGCAGTTAGCATTAGCTCAGGAATTTTCCTCAGTTGGGGTGTGGCTTGGCAATGTAGAGACCAGCTACAGCTCTGAAAATAGTGAGATAAGGTGCAGAAAGTGCTTCTGCTCCCCTTTACTAAGCTCACATCTCTGTGTTTTGAATTCTGACCAGAATCCAGGATGATACACAGTTGTAAATACAATAAGGACAATGTTGCAATGATCTCAACAGCTCGTAAAAAAAAATCCCTAAATTTTCTGCTTACTGAAATGTCCTGCCCTTATCCATAAACCCAAGGTTTTATGTGTAAATTGTAATTTCTGATAGAAATAAAATATTATACACAGTATATTTTAAATGAGGTGCTATGACATGAGAGAATATGTCTTCACAATAAAGACACACATTTCTGATCTTGAGTTAGCTGTTACCCCAGGACATTTGTATTCTGCAATTGTCACTGTTGGAAGGGGACAGTAAAAATCTAAAGTCTTATTCCAGTTTCTGAAACTGTGATCTTTTAGGGAAGTAATACCAGGGCTGTAAGTGCATTCTACCTGGGAAAATGGTAATTTATTTTCCCTTCCAGTACAGCTGGTCAGATGGGAACAAGAAAGGTCCCACTGGTGGGCTGGAGGCAGAACAAACCGTCTGTCTTCTGCTGCCTTCAACATACTCCACATGGCTTTTGCACCATGATTTATTGCATATAAATAGCCAGTATGTTAAACCTCTCTCTCTGGGAGTGTTCCATGCAATCTCTGTGCCTTTTCATCCTCTCTTTTCTACATGCAGTGTTTGTTACATTCGCTTCTCTTATCAAAATTCTGGACAGCTAAGGGATAGATTACTTTCATTGGAATCAGTGACTGAAATTATTACATCAAGGTCATTAGGTTAACTTCCTAACTTTGTAAAACATTTTAAATCCAAAATTATCTAAAGGGGATAAAGATGTGGAAAAAATAAACTGATATAATGATGCATAAAATCTCCCATCAGTGTGTATTTCGCATCTGCCACTGAAGGATGGACAAGATTGTGTCATTTATGATAAATGCCACATTTTTTAATGAAGAATGTTAGTAATTAAAGAACAGAAGTGACTGTTGATCCACACAATTGCATCATTCGTTGCTTATCAATTGGTATTTCTGATGTTGCTGTTCTGTTGTCTTGTCTCCCCCTTGATTGTGAATCTGTTCACATTACAGTTTAACCTTGCAGCATTCTAATTTTAACACTGCAACACTAAGAAGCAGACAAACACACAGACTAGACTCTGCTTTCCAAATGCCATGTTTATTTCCGTTGCCCAGCTTGGCTTTTTGGGGGGCAGATGGAGAACTCTTCCTTTGTGAAAGGCAGACAGCTAATGGACTTCTTACAATATATCCAGAGATGGAAGTATCCTAAAGCACAGGTTACTTTTGAAAACACAAGCCATTATGGCTAAAATTAAACATAGGTAAAATCCAGGCAAAATTGACTTCATTGTCATTGAAGTCAATGAAAGCCTTTCCATTGATTTAGGAGGAACTGGGATTAAACGCTGTATTTGATAGGAATATTGAGAGCTTTTACTTATTTCACATGCAGTCATATGCAGCCTTTCTCTTCCCTTTTCTGCTCTAACTGTACTGTGGTGGAAGAGAGCCACTGAAAAGCTCCCAGCCTTTAGGACAGATGGCATGCTGGAGGAGCACTGATGGGTGCAGGGCAAGCATGGCTGGGTAGGTCCACCAGTGCCTTCAGCTCCCAGACAAGAGGGTATTCCACCTGGCAGGGCTGCAGCCAAAAACTCCAGGTAGATTCCAACAGGCTTCAACTCCCAGTGTTAAAAGGAGGCATTTTAGACATATTTACTGAGCCTTTTGTGTTCGGTGCAAGATATTTTCCATAAGATGATTTGTGAAGATACAATGTTATAGCAACTTAAAGCAGTGGATTGGATAGCAACTCCGTGCTAGGTCTGCAGTGAGCTAAGCCATGGCAATACTCAGAGGAAATGGCTTCTGACTTTGAAAAGTGTTTGCATGGGCAGATATTTTGCCCTTTCTCCATGGGGCAGAAATCTGAGGAGCAGGGACCAGTGTCAGGCCTGTCTTCTTCCAGGTGTTGCTCCTGGGGGAGATTGTCTGGGAGCCTGTAAGCAATGGAGCAAGACCTGTTGCATTTCCGAGTGGATGTCCTTAAGGGAGAGGCAGGGGTTGTACCAGGATACCATGTTTTCAAAATAAAATTTGCAGTGTTTGTTCCAGCCAAGAGAAATTTGCCACAATATTTTGCTGCAGTGCTCATGGTAACTGGCCAGGAGCCCTCAAATGCAAATTTCCCCAAGTGTCTGCTCTTCATCTTCAGGGCAAATCTTTGGCCCAGCCCCTGAAAAATCCTAAACCTTTTCTTTTGAAGAATAAACATTTATTTTCCTACATGATTAGCTGCCTGGAATACCAGAGAACTGTTTACTGAGAAAAAGAAGACATTTTTCTTTTTTAAAGTCACCCTGTAAAAATGTCGAGGTGTGTACACTAAAGTCCCTTTCTTTCCCAATATGTTCTTTTTTTTCCCCTCCTAAATATCAGCATAAACTGATGTATGTGCTGAAGTTTGCTGTTGTTGCAGATAGATCCATGACTTCAAGAGCAAGTAGAACAGTTTTGTCCTAGGACAGAGATGGTCCAGATGCTCTATCTTGCCTGGAAGGATAAAAAAATCTGTGTCAAAATCTTTTTCATGAATAGTTATATAGCAGAAAAGATTATTCTGAGTAGCTGTTGCCAGCAGCAAGCTTTAAAAGTTTAATTTTAAAAGGTTTTCTATCCCACATACATTCAGGTGTTACCTGGTTTGCAGTCAGTGTTTGCAATACTAGGGAAACACAAAACAAACTTGCTTTTATCCTGATGTAACCATATGTGTGCAGATGTGATCTCTGTTTGTTTGGTGTGCATGAGGAGAATGGGAACATCTTTTCTGTGGACATTTGAGAGAGTACTGTATTTATTTTTTTCCCAGTCCTTTGCCATATCAAAACCTGAGCAGTCAGAACAAAGATTATGTGCTGGGTCTTTCTGATCCTAGCAAATACATTATTCATGGCTGATAAGACACCTTTAAAAAAAAAAAAAAAGTTAGTACCTAGCTTTACTGGGGAAATTTTAGAGGTGGACAGAAAGCATTCACATATGAAGCACTGGATTTGGTGCTCAATATTCTTCCTCTTCAGAGCAGCTCATGTAAAACCGTTCCAGGGTTTGAGTTTTTGGCACTGTTCAAGAATTCAGCTGATGCCATGAACTGTTGCTGGCAGATGCAACAGCTTCCAGGGGTTTAAAAAGGTTGATTCTCCAACTCTTTCCTTTTATAGTGCATTAGCTTATCATCTTTATGTGTATGTTTTTCTACAGTTTTATAAATTTATAATATTACAAAATTCTGAATCTTTTAAATGATTCCTAGTCTCCTTCTCCAGTCAGTGACACCATCTCAGCCAGTACAATTCCAGCAGCTCATTCTGAACTGATCTGCTCAAATGTAGCTATTTGTGTCTCAACCTTGAGTATTTTTCTTCTATGGCTAACATGATTATCAAAAATGCATATCGATTTTCTTCCTAATGTGAGATCTTGGATGAAAATAAAGTTTGAGGGGATCCCATTATGGGTTTTTTGCCCTCTTTACTTTGACCTTATTAGTGCTGCAAGTTATTTATAGCCCCATAGCTGCTGTGTTAAAACCTTACAGTCAGAGTGACTCTATCAGAAACTGTGGATTTGAAAGACTTCCAGGATTGCTCCTACTTTGGAGGAGGATCTGCTCCACCCTGGCTTCACGTGGACCCTTCAGGGCTTCCGCTGATGTAGTCAGCTCATACAACTGACATACAAATGCCACCTCCAGAAGTGCTGTCCCATCAATGTTTCTGTGATGTTGTGCATTAGATGGTACGGCCTTAAACAGCCTGTTGCTCATATAGGGAGGAATGGCTGGCACTTGATACAAACAAATCTCCTGGTGTTGGAGATGGCCAGTGGAAATCTGTTCAGTGCTTCTCAGCTGCAGAAAAATGAGGAACACCACCAAAAGGCCTTTCTTTGCCAAATATTTCAACACTTCACAGCACCTGAGTCTCTTCCAAGTAAAGGTATTTGTCCTCTCTGGGTGCTATACAAATGGGATTGAGTGGTAAAACTGTAAATATGATAAATAAGTAAAATAAAATTGTAAGCAACTGGAGAAAAAGCCTCTCTGGCTCTTTCAAATCCCCTTTTTAACTCATTTGTGTTGTAAAACCACACTTCCACAGGCTTGCTTAGAACCAGGCCTGCAGCTAAATATTTACCTGACAGATTTTGTTAATTCTGTTTCAGTGCCTCTGGAAATGAATTCACACCTCTAATTCCTAAGTACCCTTTGCCTCAGGGCATCTGTGGTGAAATGCAGGTATCAGAAGAGCTGAAACAGAGTTGAGATAACTAATAGCCTGAGCCAATAAGTAATGGCTGGAGAAGACAAAATGTTCCTTTGTCTCTCTGTGGTTTGGAAATGAAACTTGGAGCTGAAAAACCAACCTGGACTGCAGTATTTCAGGTCCTACAGATAATGCTTGAGAAGGATTTTCAGTAGTGTGACCCTCCAGGTCAGTTCCAGCCCTTCCAAGTTGGAAGAACTGGATAGAAGCAATGTGTATGGGGAGGTGCCACCACCCCCTGCAGCAGTGGGAGAGGTGAGGAGGAAAGGCAAGATCTTCTGTGGGAGAGATCTTCAGCAGCAGCACACGGTCACAGCCCACGTGGCTGGGCCTGCAGCTGGAGCATGAAGGACACTGTCTCCCTGGAAGTGTCAGGAGACAAGGAAAGGCCCTTGTCAGCTTGGACAGCCTCTCCAAGACTCTCAGTCCTGCAGTGGTTTGCGTTCAGTCTTCTTGGCAGAGCAGTCCCCTGCAGGCTAGGCACAGTTTGGGGGGATGCTAAAGTTTGGCTGCTCAACCCACCGTAAAGCATAGCAGATGATTCCACCACTTTTCTTGTCTGCTTGATGGCATAGTCCTGGTTCTTCTCTGCCAAAATGGTTTACTCCTGCAGACTTTGCTGCAGCTCTGTCTCTCTCTTGCCTGGGATCCTGCTGCACAGGACACACCTGGCTTCCTGCTGGGGAGCTTCACCTCTGGCCATGTCTGTCCCTGCACTTGTTACATCCTGGCTTCTCAATTTCCTGATCCAGGATGGTTTTGACTTGCCTACCTGGATCTCATTTGGTCCCCAGCTCTTCAAAGCCAATACCCGCTAACAGTGCCCTGTCTCAGCAGAGCAAGGCTGATGGTTGCTCCTCCTTCCACCACATAGGTTTGCCTTTCCCCCTTGCACCTTGCAAAGGCCTTTGCCAAAGGCCAGGGAGGGAGGGTAGGCAGCATTCTCTTGCAGAGCCCTGGGCAAATGTGCCCCTGTCCACAGGCAGATTTATAATTTAAGCAGTGGAAGAATTTGCTCCAGAAACTTCTCCTGTGTTGGGGTTCTGCATGCAGTTCAAGCACCTTGCAAAAAGTACCAGTTAATTTAGCCCAGTCCAAAAAAAAAAAATTAATGTGCCAGACTTTCTTGTAGCAGAAGGTGAAGAACATCTGAGGAGGCAGTTGTGCCAACAGGCTTTATCTGCTCCCTTTGCTAATGCAGAGGCAGCTTCTTCACAGCACGAGCTCTGCTCCTAGTCACCTTGTGTCTTTAATACACTTCACTGATGTGTAGGGTGCTGTGTTGTTGTCTTCTTTCTCTCAGGTGAAAGGGGACTTTGGCAATTCTTTGGCCATTTTCGTGTTTCAGCCTTTGGGATCTGTTTAACACAAGGGAAAGATCTGAGCCCAAGGCCCAAAATCCAGCTGTGTGGTTTGCTCCTTTCCTTTTTCTCTCTGTTTACCCTGGAGGCTAAGACAAGAAGCAAAGTGGTTAGCTGTCACTGAGCAGTCACCTGTAGGACATCCCAGCTCCATGATACAACACAGGGGAAGGCTGAGAAACCAGAAATCAGGAGAAGCAAATGGTTGGTTTGGGAGAGAAGGGGCAAAAGAAAGGTAAGAGTGAAGGTAAGAAGCAACAGGGGGATAGGACATGGCTGCTGGGCTGGTCTACTCTGAAGGCTGTATGCTTAAGAAACTAAATTATGAAATATGTAAGAAGAAAAAACATATATATGACTGGGGAAGGGAAGATAAGCCTCTGCTGATAACACTCTACTACATGCTGGTCTGTACCATTGAGAGTCTCATCCAGAAACACCTCAGAGTCTCCATTTCACCTCATTGAAAATGCACTGTTGAGCCTACAATATGTATTTCAGATATTTATTAGGATAGTTCTAAAAGCCACAGACTGTAGGTCATTGACCACATCTCTTGAAAGCCTGTCCATAGCCTCATACATCTTTCACTTCAGAGTTCCCCTGTCAAGGTGGACATCTGTGTTTAAATATCATTCCTTTTGTTCCTAATTAAACCCTGTGGATCACACCAAATAATTCTCTCCTCAGCTTGAACAGCAGATAGCTGTTTAATTCTCAGCTCATCAGTATTTAACAAAACTTTATGGATTAGGTGTTGTTTTTTTCCCCAGAAATCAGACCCTCTGATTTCCTTCCTCTTGAGTTCCTCTTGAGCTTCTCCCCAGCTCTCTTCCTCTCTCCTTGCACTCCATCAATGGCTTCCAGACAACTTGGTGCCTAAATCAGAGTGGAATAGTTGAGTGTGGTTGAACCAGAGCCAAATGGAGGGAGAAGGTCTCCTGGTTCCTACTCTGATGTGATACATTTGATAAGGCAGACTGAAAACTACACTGCTGCTGTTTTACCAGAATACTCAGAAGAATATTAGACGTGGTCTCAGAATTAAGCAAGTGACACCTGAGGTATGAAGGCACTTATTTGTGAATATCATTAAGCAACTGAGCTCAAATCTGCTTATTACCAACGTAACCAACTTCAGTTTAGATGCTTCTGGACCCATGTAAGGACCAGCTGTGTTTACCAGCAGGGTTCAGGCTGAGCGTGGTTGTGTCAAGGTGGTGGTGTGGCATCTCTAGCTAACACAGACTTCTCCTCAGGTCTGTTCCTGTGAGCTGGTTGCCTCTTTGGAAGTGGTCATTTGGCCTGAGGCAGGAGCATCACACCAGCATGCTGCTGCTGGCTCCCTGGAGGGCTGGTTATACCCAGGGCCTCTGGGGTCAAAGTGGTCTGTAGCTGCCTGCTGGTCAGGATTACCTGGGTGAATGTGCCTCTTAACTGTGACAGTCAATTCAAGCACCTTTTCCTGTCAAGATCCAAGCCTAAAGAGGTCACTGCCCCCTTGGGGGATTCACATAATCCTCTCGCTCTCGTGGCCCAGTTGGCAGTGCCCTGGCTGTACCCTGCACAGATAGCCTGGCAGCTCTGCCTGGGGTGCATGTTCATGTGTGGTCAGTACCCAACACTGGAAATAGCTGTACAATGTTCTGTCTGCTCAGAGCCAATGCATTTTACCTAAAAAATGGGCTTGTAACTGTTTGCACTCTCTCAAAAGTCTTCTGAGGAGCAGCTGAGGGAACTGGGGTTGTTTAGCCTGGAGAAGAGGAGGCTCAGGGGAGACCTTCTGGCTCTCTACAACTCCCTGAAAGGAGGTTGTAGTGAGGTGGGTGTTGGTCTCTTCTCCCCTGTAACTAGCAATAGGATGAGAGGAAATAGCTTCAAGTGGCACCAGGAGAGGTTTGGGTTGGACATTAGGAGAAATTTCTTCAATGAAAGTGTTGTGAAGCATTGGAACAGGCTGCCCAGGGAAGTGGGGGAGTCACCATCTGTTTAAAAGACATGTAGCTGTGGTACTTGAGGACATGTTTTACTGGTGAACTTGGCAGTGCTGGGTTAACAGTTGGGCTCAGTGATCTTAAAGGTCTTTTTCCAACCTAAATGATCTACGATTCTGTGCCTTGCAAGCTGCCTTAATGCCCCACGCCTTTCTTTAAGGTGTCTCTGTTTTCACACTGACCATCCATTCCTCTTCTCCCACCAGCTGTGTAACTTTCTCCTAGTTGATGGCCATGGATTTTTGGTGATGCACTGGTCTTTGTGAAGTCCTTCTGTAGGTGTGATTGATCTTGGAAATGGCACCTTCACAGCCATGAGTTCAGTGCCTGGGGTTACTACACGGGTTGGTTCTTGAGGCAGTTCTCCTAGAACTCCTGTGTTG
>NW_008603421.1:64503-91854 GCF_000691845.1 Merops nubicus | reverse complement strand
CCTGCTGAATGCAACTGTGACATAAAGACAAGAAGGTCCTTATTTGGTCATTCAGTAGCCTTACTAAAGTCCATAGCAGTTCTCCCAGGGTAAAAAAGTATCCTGCACGGGTGAAAATGTTGACTTGGGACCATTCATTCTTTTGGCAATGGGAAACATACAGCATGGAAAGCATTCATCTTCCTTCATGTCTTTATGTGTGCATTTAAATGTAGGTGGTTGTTCCTTACTAAATAGAGATAGAATAACAAACCTCAACAGAAATAGAAGGAAAATGAGATTTTTGCAGAGGAAGGAAGTCTTGAAAAGTTCAAGTTCAGTCTTCTGAGGAACATGAGAGAGGCACATACAGACTCATAGTGCTGTGTGACCGCGTCTTGGCTGTTTTGGCACCTCTTCTAAACTCTCATTAATGTAACAAAAGTAATTTTTCCACAAAAGTAGCTGCACTCTGTTCATTGCAGAGCACTGCTTGTGTAGGAGCATGTCTTCTGTCTCAACTACCCTTAGTCGAGTGTTTCTAAGAAGGTATCTACTTCTGTTACATGAACAAAAATCTTTTAACAACTGTTTGGGGATTTCAAAGAACATCAGGAATCCCTGCAGCCCTGGCTGCAAGTGTGATTAGTTGTGCTGCTTCTGGGCTTTCCTGTGCTCCCCTTGGCTTTCTTCACATTCCCTCCTCACCATGAGAAAGGTAGATCCAGGACACTGAAATTTCTCCAGGTGGAAGTTTGCTTACAAGACTGTTTCTCTCAGCTGAAACATTTATGCTGGATTTTTATAACCTAAATGTTCTTTTACGTTATAATTAATACCCAGTTCATTAAAAATGTTCCTCTTCAAAAATATTTTGCATACACAACAGTAACTTGAGTTCAGCAGAGTCCAGCCAGTGCTCATGTGGGTATCTGAGAGGAAGGAACAGGGTCAGTGATCCCTACACAGCAGCTTGTGTCTGCACTGTCCATTCACAACCATCACCAGCCATTATCTTTGCATTCAATATTTCAAGCATTAGCTTTCTGCTCTGGCTCTCCTGTATGAGACTATTTGCTACATAATTCTATTGCATTTCATTTTCTGCTTGCACTATTGCAATAATGATAATGCCTAATAAAATAATGTCAGATTTTAATTAGGTTAAAAGTAATTTGGTGTATTAGGGTTTTTATCTGAGAAAATAAACTCGCTGATAGTGCATATAAAGCTGTCAATTTTTTTGTTGTGTACATTTGCTTTCATTTCCTGTCATCCTTTACCTGTTGAAACAAGGGTGGTTTTTTTCCCTTTAATTGTTTGAAGTTATTACAGCCCTTCACAAGTTTACATCTAACATTTTGATGTTGTAGTGAGGACGTAAGTTGCCTGACTTACTATCTATTAAATGGATAGTTTTGCAAAAGTTCCTGTTCCTGATAAATAGTTGCACCTTATTAATTGCTGAAATGAATTCACTAGATTAATGTGACAGGATCTGGTAATGTTGTACCAGAGTAGTCCAGCAACGGGAGACCTAAATGTGCTGGGAAGCAAAGACAGAATAAATTTGTATCAAAGAGAGTTTTGTAACAGAAAAGCTTATGCTAAGCTTCTGTGCAGGGATACTGGAGGAATAACCAAGGATGTGTGAACTGACATAAAATGTTGTTCTCTTTGCAGTTCACTATTTTGTAAGCGTCCTGAAGACTGTCTCAACATACATTCAAATAATGAGGAGGAGAAGGATGAAGGGGGGAAAGATTCTTGTGTTTCTTACACTCTGTTTAATTCTTTAATTCCTTTTGCTTCCCAGGCGACCTCAGTACTCTGTAAACCCCCACATCACACGCAGGGGAGGTTTGTTCTCTGTTAGATACATCTCTGCACGTGACTAAAGCTTATCTTGTATTGGGAGATAGTCTCACTCCTCCTTGAAGGGCCATTTTCAAATACATTCCCCTCTATATACCATTTGTAGGCTGTCCTTTGGGTTAGACCTTTGTTAAGGACTAAACAGAAAAACTTCTGAGCCCTGTTCAGCAGCCTGTTCCTCCTCAGCTTTGGTTCAACTGGAGCCCATCTGAGTTTGCCTTTCGTATGCATTCTCTGTTGGAAGACTCAGAAATGTTTGTATTGGCCTGTAATTTCCTGTCACTTAAGTTTTTACAAATTCAGGCATCTCATTGCTTGTATTTTTTTCTGCTGCTTCTTCTGTTATCAGATGGCACTGCCAGCCTGCCTGTTCCATTTCTGTTGGGTGCAGTGACTGTTGCTGTACGTGTGGTTGTTCAGGGGTATGCAGGCAGGCAGATATGGAACGAGAATGTACAGGCACTGATTTAATCATTCTGACTTTGGGATGGTATCTTAACTGGATATCTCCAGGAATGAACTGCTCTAGCTAAGGCTGCCCTGTGAAATAAATTTCACAATACACGTGGAACTTGTTTTCCCACCCCAAACTTAGATGCGTGTCCCTCGATGTGCTCTGGTACTTGAGAACAGAATGAAAAGGAACAAGTTGACATGTGCCTTAAAAGAATCTTCAGCTGAATGCTCAGGTTGTTATCACTTTTATCCAAAGTCATCAGGCCAGGCACAGAAGAGATATAGCCAGGTAAAAAAGAGAAAATCTCCCATTTCCTTATTCCCTGACAAGAGCTAATTGCTAAAAATGCCTTCTTCAGATACTAATTAGATCAGCCTGTAGGCTGCTCTTACTTGCATTAGGGATCTGATTTCTCTCTGCATGAGATTCATACAGACTCAGTAATCAAAGCTTTTTTTGTCTCAGAAGGTATACTTAACCCAAATATGCTCATAAATTCCTTAATTCCCATCCTAGTGCCATTCTTCTCTCCTAGTGCCTGCTCTCACTGAACTTCAAGACAAATTAACAGCTACCACTACAAAAGAATATATGTGAACAATTTAGTCAATGCCTCATTTTTCTTTCATTTGTAATTTATTTTCCACCTTTCCCCCAGTTAGACCTGGAGAGACATGGTTTTCCATGGGCATGTTTTTTAAAAATCTTATTTTTAGCTGCATTGTTTAGATACAATTCAGACAGTGTTTTCATGAATCTAGTTGTTATAATATTTCAGAAAATGAAAAAGTGAAAAAGGGGTCTATTTCAGACATAAAAATGAAAAAGTTTAAATCCTTGATTGTCAGTTGATTAATGGAAAACTTGGCTGATAAGGTTTTTTTCAGCTGCTCTGAATCAATGGCTAGTCAGTTCATTGTCTGGCTGCAGAAGCTTTTGATCAGGTCAGGTGACAAAGCCCAGCAGCCTCTCTATTAACTAATTTGTTTGACTCCCCAACAATACTTAATTTTAGTGAAAGGTTTTCACAGTGCACACAAAGGAGCTCAATAATTTCAACTGCCTAGGAATGTATCTTCTCCCACAGCTACCGTTGGGCTCATTTAGACATTTTTATAATGCTGAGGAGATGAAAGTCCTGTCCTACAACAAATAATCATCCAATCCCTTTTACAAAAACTGACAACTTGTAGTATTAAAATTGGCAGAAGCCAGGAAGTGCTTCCCAACACAATTGTATCACTGACAGCTTACTCAAATGAATTTGAGTTTAATTATGGCAGCACAAGAACTAAAAGATCCCTTTGACTAAGTAGGAGTTTAATTATATGTGAAATCCTGCAACCTCCTTTGTGTCTCTACAATGGCAAATGAAAAGACCTGAGTGAGGACCAGAGTACCAAAGTATCAATTACATGCTTCCTGTGATAAAGTCCTTCTAACTTTTTATCCCTTGAGTTTCATTACCCTTTGCCTTATGAATTGTTCCTTGCCCAACCAACTGAAAGAAACAGCATTGCAAATCTGAGTGTTTAAAGGTGGTCAATATTTTATTGATCTTGTTTTTCAGAAAAATAGTTTTTAAAAAGCCCCATATATTGAAGGAAAAGCTTCAGCTTCATGATGAGGGTGTGGCCAAACTCCTTTAAAAGATTAATTCATCAGACAAGCAGATTTGACATTGTCTGTCGTCAACTTTTGTGTCTGAGTTTTGGGGCTGTCTTCTTCTGGAATGCTTCAAGGGTCACAGAAAGAAATTACTGTTAGCAGAGCTTATTTCTAACTACCCCTCAGCAGAACTAAGCCTCTGAAACATCATTCCTGAGCGTAAAGGAAATCAATAGCTGCTTTATTTGTTTTAAAACATTTAATAAATCTTAGACAAAATATAATTTTAAAATAGCATTTGAATAGAACTTTAAAAAGCTGTAAATCTGTACCAGTTAGTTAAAATCAATCCCTACGGTTTATCAGAACTGTTTATCAGAAATGATGGCCATGAACCACTGGAGTAAAGTTTTTTGGAGCTGACAAAAATAATTTTATAGCATATTTTTTATCTTTCATTGCATAATTTCACTTTCAAAGAGTGAAAACATATTAGAAACACTGGAGATGAGTTTTCTTTCCATGTTTAATCTAATAGAGTAGTTTCCTGTAATGCCATGAATGCTGGCTGTAAAAGAGCATGGTTGGAAAAACAGATCTAAGCAACTCTTGTAAGACAATTTTGTAAAGTTTCACATATATATTGTAAGTCTCAAGTACTGGTTTTCTTATATGTCTTTCATGTCTGCAGTGAGAAGATTCTCTAAGAGAAGTCCTCCTTTGTGTTGCAGAGAAAAGCTGAAAATTATACTTAAAATTATACTCCAGAAGCACCCATAAAAAGCAGAAAATCAAAGATTTTGGGGATATATTTTGGCCTACTTAATAGCATATTGAATTCCCAAACCTGATAATGGCTAGTGCACATGGAGAATGACTGGTGGTTTCTTTGTTCCCTGAAGCCAAACAGTCACAGCAGCCTCTGTACAGTATTAAATCTGAGATTAGTCTGTGTTGACTCTCATGTTTTCTGTCTTCATATTGGCTTTTTTTCCTTAAGTGATGAACCCCTTCACAGTTTCATTTTAGACCCCACAGGTAGCATTTATGTAGCATTCAGACAGTTTCCTACTAAGGATATAGAGCTCCCAAAAGGGGAACTGATGAAAAATCTGTTGTAAAAGCCTTTCTTAAAAGCCACATTTCTCTGAAGACGTAAATCAAGAGAGAATTTCAAATTTTTTTGTAATATTAAAGTCACAAAATACGCCAAGAGTAAGCAGAGGCAAATGTGCTGAGGCTAACGTTGGAGATGAGCTTAGCAACAGCTTTTATTTTCCTTCTTCACTGTAAAAAGCTCATCTAGATAAAATACAAACAAGCATTGTAAGTGCAGTGCAATTATACCTAGCCTCAGGAAAGAGCATTGAACAATTTTATTATAGCACCAAAGATTAGTCCTGGAATGTAATGTTGAGAGAGACCTATTAGGGACCTGCTTCATTAAAAGATGTGGAACAAGATATTCATTAGGCACCAATAAATCCATTAAGGGGAAGGGGGCTCTGCAATGGCCTTTCATGATTCTCATTATTAATTTCAAGGATTGCTGAATTTGGTGACTTTGCCAATACTGTTTTAGACAGCATTCACTGTCCCTTTTAACTCCTTGTTCTCCAGCCCAAATTCCATTTGAACTAAGCAGCCATAATTCTGCTCCACTTAGCTACCTGCTAAAGCTGAATTTGGAGAAAATGTGAGAAGAGGTAAAATCCATGGAAAATCTCTCTCAGTTCAATGCTATGAATCCTGTATGAACAGCACTCTTAAGCCTGGCTGTTGACTACAGCTTTTAAGTTCCTCATGAACCCTAGCAGGTCCAAAATTTCTGGTGCTGGTGAATCCTGGAAAGAACCAGCAGTTTGTTATATCTGGAGGACATTTTGGTAAAACTGTCCCAAGCTATGGCAGGCAAGAAGCCTGTGCTGCTGAAAAATGTTACTGTTGTCTGCTCAAAGCTGGGTTTAAATATTGACCAGTTGCATAGAAAATAGCATCTGATTTGTCAACTGCACGAAAAATAGACACTGAGAAATGAGCACATTTATCTGCATCCTGGAGCTTCCAGTTCCCAGAGATACCAAAGCGAATATTGAACGTTTGGTGAAAAGTCAAACTGGAGGAAAAGAAGAGCTGCTTAGATCAGGAGTTGAAGATTTCCTTGCTGGAGGACTACAGACAACTCAGAGCAAGGATGCTTGAGCCTGGTTGGTATTTTCTACTAAAAGTGATTTTTCTTTCCAGAAGTGACCTTGAGATAGTCACTGTTGGTTTTACTAGTCTTCTGGAGCAAAACTTCCAGCTAGAAGTTGTGTACCAGAATGCTCCCAAGTGCTTCAGAGCTACAGAAAGCACGACTGGACAAGACTTGAGCAGACAAAAGTGTTTCTCTTTTTCCTCTGTGCCTTCTCTGCTGGAAAAGCCAACTCTTACCCAGCCTGAAAGACTGTCAGGAATGTCACTGGTCAGGATTCAGAGCCTCTTTTGTCCCACCTGTGTCTGTGTCACAGCCATCACATGGGGCTCAATGAATTTGTCATGCCACAATTAATCCATTTCAGCAGCTGATTTTCCTCACTGGCCTGCTTCCCACCTCCCCAGGGCACTTCTTCTGTCACGGCTGAACGGGGTGGGGATTGTGGAAGTGCTAATGGGGTGGCTTTTCTCAGAGCCTTCAAACTGTGTGTGAGCACGTGGGTCAGGGTGGGAGTTTCTGACAGTCTCCTGGGAACTCTCCAGAGGGGAGCTGCTTCTCCAGGTATACAGGCAATTACTTCTTTCGATGTATTTTTTTGAGTTAGTGATTTAATTGTGGCAGGCATTGCTTTTGCCATGCATAGAGGTAGCTCAAGAAATGGAGATACACTAATTACAAGACAGATGATGTGAAACAAGGGTTTATAAAACACAGTATTTACCCTATAAATACTAAAACAAGAAAAACGTGATAGAGTTTATTACAGTACTTATAAATCAAAGTAGCACAACAGCAAAAGAAAGAAAAATGAGGCACTTAGTTCTTACCTTACATATATTCTGTGATACTCCCTCCCAGATTTTATAAACAAATAAAGTATGTTAACAAATAGACCAACTATGCTTCTGATACTTGATAAGCATGAGGATGAAATTGTAATCAAAAGAGCTCAAATTAGACTAAATTACTTCTTTATTTATTCTTTTCCTTCAGGCGCTATTTAACATCATATTTTTGGTAGAAATGAAACATTCACAGTGTCTTTTTCAGAGGATGGAAACCTTATGTTTGGAATGATTTCTGCTCTGGAATGTCTGTAATATATTGAAGCCTTAATACTTTGCTAATTGGTACCTCACTAATTAGCCCGTGACAAGAATTTTAATCAGAGTCACAGTAGGTGTTCTCCCTGTGTATAGTGGAGGAGCTATTTCCTGAGGAAAGAAGTGGAGGGAAAAAGATAGTGGAAGGGATCAATAGAAGACAAATACAATCTAATTCCTACTGTGGGAAGAGTGTACATGAATTAATATTTCTCAAAATTACATCTCTGTGAAGTACATTAAAGTTCACTTGGTGATTTGCTCTTTTCACCTGTAGAACAAATTGGACATTTTTTTTGCTGTGGCTTGATGTGTTAGAAGCAAAAGGAGAGATACTGGAACATGACTGTAGTTAATTATTCTCAGGGCCCACCCCAGAAACGGAGCTAAGTGCATCCTCAGTCTCTATAATCTGAGTTAAAGAGCTGAGCTGTGTACCCGTGAGCTGGATGAAGGAGAACAAGGCTGAAAAGGGAGATGCCCAACACCCATGAGCAATGGCCTTAGCTGAGCCTGGGCAGTAGCCTGTTCCAGAGGGAAAAATGCATACAAAAAGTCTGGAAGACACAACTGAGTGAATTGCTATCAACGACGACTCAAAACTGACAGTATTGATGAGCATCATCTATTATTTTTCTTCTATCAGGAAAAGAGGCAGAGGAGGGATAGAAGATACCTGCCTGAAAATACTGCTAATGTTCTCATTAGCTTAATGGCCTATATCCCGTTGCAGAGGACTTTAGGATTGTCATTGGAGTTGGAGGCTGTTTTAAAATCTGTAAAATATCCAGTGCAGTGAGAGTCTTAAAAACATAAACACAAAATGTAGTCCCTCTCCAAGGAAGCCTGAATTATGTGTGTATAAATATAAAGTTATTTGTCAGGCCTGGTAATCCCTGTAAGCCCAGCAGTGAAAAGGGTGATTCAGTTTCAGCAGATAATGGGACATTCTGAAAAATGGTGATCAGGTCCAGGGAACATTTTCTGTAAGGAGATATAAACATCAATAAAAGTAAGGGAAGGGTGAATTGCACAAAAGGGAAAACCAGTGAATGATTTTTACTCCTTTGAAAGAACACTTTAGGAAAGGGTTTTTTGAAGAGAGTGAAGAACTTGCTGTACAGTTTTCATTATTTAAAAAATAACTTTTTTCTACTTAATTACTGGGAAAATTCTTACTCATTGTGAATAAGGTCACAGGTGAGCCACATTCTGATGGGTGAATTGCAGATATTTAAAAGCAGTAGCTAAGGAATATTTTGATCCAGGAAGCAGTATGAGGGAAGGGAGAATAAAGTTAACACACCTTTTGGTTTTTATAAAGTTTGCAACAATCCCTGTGAGACCAGTGATTATTTTGTGAATGTTAGAGGACACTGGTGGTATGAAAACGGTAAATTAATAAATGTAAAAAATCTGTAAGATTTATGTGTAAGTTGTACTGCAAAAAAAAAATGTCATCCTTGTGCCAAAACCTAAATAGCCCAATCTCAGTCAACTAATATGAACAGTATATAGTCTGAAAAACAGTGGCACATTGTTTGTCGAATAATTTTGAATACAGGAGAAGTCAGAGAAAATTATGATGGCCTGTGACACACTCTACAAACAGTAAAAGTTAATCTAAAATTGTATTTGCTCTGAAGTATTCACTCAGCTGCCCTGCCTGGTAAAAGATGCTATCTTTTCAAAGGGCTTTATTAACCTGCCTGTCCTACAAGGTCTGGTCATTTGTCACGGCAGATTTGTCTCCTCCTATGGGCTTGATGAGAAACAGAAAGGGGTGGGGAACTCGGGCTGGGGTGAGTGGGATGGTGTAGTTTCCATCTTTTACAGGCAGAGATGCAAGGCTTATCCAGGTACATAAGGTATACTGCTGGGTGTCTAATTAGGATGCAGGCTGGGTCTGGCATATCTTGAGGTACATCTGGATCACTCCTGCTCAGCTTGGAGCATAAGGGTGAACTTGAGTACCCCTGCAAACAGGCTGCAGCCAAACCTCCTGTCCACTTCCTTGTGGGACTGCTGCTCACATCCCAGAATACCCACCAGAGACTGGAGCACTTCAGGCAGAGAAACTCTGAGAACTGAATAAGCCAGTTGGAAAAGGCAATTATAACGTGGCAGCACTTCATTTGAACGGTGCATTTTGGAAGGAGGAAAAAGCCACACAACAAATCACCTCTTATGTGATTGCCTTTTTTTCCCCAAGAAATAAAAGGAGTTTGATTTTCTGTCCTGAGTCCTTTGGTGATGATAGAATTCAGCATCCAAGATTTTTATCTTTCCTGCTACACACATATGTGGGTTTGCTATGGGGTACATTGGAAAGTTTGGGATTTCAGGCCTCTACAGAACATCTCCTTCATATCCCAGGTGGTCCAGTGTTACTTTACCAAGTCTAGTTGAGATAAGGATGGAGATTACAGTGCACATAAGAAGCCCTACCCAGACTTGGCAGGGAGGAGAGGATATTGGTTTGCTGAAGTAATTACCCATAGGAAGTGGTGAGGCTGACACTGGTTTCATTTACTGAGTGCTGCTAAAGATACTTATCTGTACTCAGAAGGCTTTAGTCTTTTATGGTTTGGATGCTGGCTGTGAAGGAAGCTCTGTCTTTTTTCTCTATGCTCTATCCAGCAGTAGTGCTTTTGGAAATATTCTGAAGACTTTTATATCTGAAAAGTGAAGGAAAATACAGTCTTACGTCTGAGCCTTGTACTGCAGCTCATTTAATGGGGGACATGCTGTCTTGAATTTGAAGGAATATTTGGAGTGTGTTTGTTTGGGTAAATAGAGGGTATTATGTTGTGGAGTAGAGATATAGCTGCTGTTGTCTTGGTTTTTTTGTCTCCTCTACCCAGAATTGGCTAGAAAAGCATTTTCTAAACGATAAAATGATATCCAAATATTTTATGATCTCTTCTTTCTTACATAATTTAAACCGAAGATTCCTTATTTAAGAAAACCTAAAATGAATTCCAGAGCCTGTGTTATGTAAGCCAGTTAGTTACATCAAGCAGAAAACTGAACATTGCCTTTGGGAGAGACACGGGGGAAAACAAATGCTTGAAAGCAGAATCTGGGAAAGGGAGGACAACTTGGGGACCAGCTTCTCCACAAACCACACCCCAGAGAGGCTGGTGAAATGTGTCGGATCCACGTGGAGCACCAGTCAACCTCAGAGGTTCTGCAGGATCAGCTAGGGATGCTTGCGTGCGTGTGCTCAGCCTGGGAATACTGCTCAACATTCTCACATTATTTTGTCTTCCAGAATGATTGAAGATTGTGGGAAAAGAGGAAATACCATGGCAGAAAGAAGGCAGCTGTTTGCAGAAATGCGTAAGTAATCCCTAGAAGTGCCTCGCTGTGATAGACCAGGCCAGTTGCAATGCAGTGGCAGTAGAATTTGTGCAAGCTTTCCACCTCGAGTAACTGATACCTCCATTTCACAAAGGGTTTAATGTCATGAAGCCAAAACTACAGGAAAATGGGCTGTTCTGACCAAATAGCAGGGGAGGAATTTTCTACATCAGATTTTGCGATTGTAGTATTTTAATCAAGTTTCTTGAAACAAAAATGCTGCAATATACAGGGAGCAATGACAAGGGGCAAAGGTCTCCAAAAGACTACATCTTTTAGTGGGAATGTCTGTAGTGGGAATGTCTGTAGTGGGTTGACCCCAGGCAGTTGCTAAGTACCCACACAACTACTTGCCTAAATCCCAATCAGCTCCGAGGGAGAGCAAAAGCAAGAAAACTCATGGCTTGAGATAGAGACAGCTGATTAAGTGATGGAGAGAGGAAAAAGACTACAACAAAACCCAGCAACGAGAATTGATGCAAAGGTGGCCAGTCACCACCTCCCCAGAGCAGACCGGTGCCCAGCCAGTCTCTGAGCAGTGTCAAACGTGGAAGACAAAACTCCCCACCTCCTTTTACTCCACCCCAATTTTATTGTTGAGCGTGATATTATTATGGTATGGACTGTGCTTTTGGCCAGGTAGGGTCATCTGTCCTGCTTGTGTCCTCTCCCAGCCTCTTTCCCACCCCTAGCCCACTCTGGGAGGGGACAGAGTAGGAAACAAAAAGGCCTGAATGCTGTGCAGGCACTGTTCAGCAACAGCTAAAACATTTCTCAAGGAAATTCTCTTATGTATGAAGACTGAGACTGTCACCTTATTGCTAGGTTTATCTAAGTTCTGTCTGTAATCACTAAGCTTGCTATTATTTGTCCCCTGCAACATATTAAGAAATGACAGAACATCTCCCCCACCTTCTGGGGGCGACCAGGACGAGGGTTACTGGGACTTCAGCAACTGTGCACGCTGGAAGGCCAAGTCTGTGCTGGTGAATTAAATGTGCTCAGGATTCTTCTCCAGGGGTGAGCCCAGGGGTGACCAGATGCTTTACAGCTACCCTCTTGAGATCTCCATATTAAGGACTTCTCATTCAGATGGCCCACTGAGAATGGTCTTGGCCTGTTCCACTGTGCCTGCTAACTCTGTCGTGCCCTGTCGTTATTTCGGGATCACACAAGGCTTGCCAAGTAATGTGGATATTTCTCTTGTCCCTTGTGTACATCTTGGACCAGTGAAGGGAGAGCTTTTTCTTTGCCCAGAAGCAGAAAACAACAACAACAACAACAAAAAAGGATGATGCACTTGTCCATTATCAGAACATAGTATACTGTTCATTAGAATTACAGAGAGAACTGGAGATTGTATCAGCTGAAGTCAATAGCACAACTTCCATTAACTTCAGTTAGTTTGAAGTACTCCTAAAATGGAAGGTAATTGCTCAAGACTTTGCTGCGAGGATTTGTGGTTTGTTCCCACAGTTTTGAGAGCTGTTTTGCTGTTGGGTTGTTTAGGAGGAGTTAAGGAGGTGTTGGGAAGATTTATAATCAGTAGTTGGATGCGGAGGAGGGACTGTTTTCCAATTCTGTATATAAATACTTATTGTCTACTATTTTTTCTTTCACATTTTACTATTTTGACATATTTCTTGAGTCTTGTTTATCTCACATGTGCTTCCTTTTTCTATTTGTCTGCCTCCCTTCTTATTACTACTACACATGCACAGAGAACTGGGTTCCAACTAGGTAAAAAGAAGGGAAGATATCACATCTTTGTGAAAAAATGAATTCATTTTAGGCAAAGAAATGCCCGTATTCATAAAACACTGAATTTTGCATTTTGAGAGTCCCTTGGATTCCTGTGTGGGTAAAGGATGTGCTGCACTTCAGCAGAAGCTCATCCTGGCATGGCATTCAGGTGCCCTCAGCTGTGTGCAAGCCCACGTGATCCATGGTTAACAAAAACCATGTGTTCCACGTACTGCAGGCCATGTGATGCTTCTTAACTTTATATCAGCTTCTGGTAAACTCCACAACCTGCTGATGTTAGAAGAAGAAAAATCATAATATAGATGACTTTGCCAGTGCTGTAGGTTCTTGCACTTGTATCTACAAGTCTGTGCTGCAACCGCACAATACTTTTAGAAAATGGGTCATGTTCCAGACTACACAACAAAATAATTCCAACTTTTCCTGCCTTTTTGAGGAGGAAATTTGTTCTGAGCAAAGAATAGGTTGATTTGACTCTCACTTTAAATTTGGGCCACTATGTGGTTTTCCTTGTGTTTAAAGAAGTTTAGTCTGAGTTCTCTGTTTCCTTTCCTTTAGAATAGGCACCTTTCTGGCTCGAAACTACAAAACTTTGTGATTACTATCATAGTCAATATAATCTTCTGTAGAATCCTATGGTTGAAGATTAAATTGTGTCTGATATCTCAAAATGCACCATTATATGTCAAATCACTAGGCAAACCTCAGCCTTACCTGACGTGCTCATGTATATCCAGGTAGATATGATGAAGAGAATTGAAAATATACCTACTGTTGTGCTGCCAGCAGGAAAACAGCAGCCAGAGATTGCAGTGTTTATTTTTTACTTTAAACTTTATTATTTTTGAAGACTGCAAATAGTGTTACATGGGATGACCATGTTGAGAAGAACCAGAATAAAACAGTGGCAGTGGTCGAAGAAAGAGAGACCACTGGCAATTCTGGGGGCAAGTTAAAAATTCAGAGTCTCATTTGCCATGCTCAGTCCCACACATCTTCCCACTTGTTGTTCAGGACTCTCCATGTAAGTGAAGTCACTTTTCTACACAAGTTATTTGGCAAATAGATCTCCGACTGTGGCAAAATGTGAATCATGATAAAACTAAATTGTCTGTTCTAGGGATTTATCAGCAAAAACACTTACACCCCAAATAATAATCAAAATAATACCATTGACTGTATGTGTAAACAGTAAAGAAAAAAACAACTTCATTGCCTACAAGTTTTTTGAAGTTTAGGATTAATACTGCAACCTAGGAAGCTCCATGAGCCAGTTTCCCTGTGGTTTGAATCTTTAGATATTGTTAAAAGGCTGAAGCTTTATAAAGGAGCACTCAAAGCTCTTATTAGAAGTTTTCACTAAAATTAAGAGGGAAGAAGTTAAATTCATGTTACTCATTGATTGTATTAAAAAAGGAAAGACTTAGTGTTACAAACATTATCCTCCCATTTACCAATTCCCTGTGGTTTGAATCTTTAGATATTGTTAAAAGGCTGAAGCTTTATAAAGGAGCACTCAAAGCTTTTGATAGAAGTTTTCACTAAAATTAAGAGGAAGAAGTTAAATTCATTTTACTCATTGATTGTATTAAAAAAAGGAAAGACTTAGTGTTACAAGCATTATTCTCCCCTTTACCAATAAAGTTTTCCACAAGCTGTCAATGAGGTACTAATGGAGAAGAGAAAAACCTGTGTAATATAGCAATAAAGCATATGATGGAAAAAAAAAAGCCAGACCTGATGTTGAGTACTTCAGGGTAGCTTCTCCCAGGAGCAGATTAAGACAGCCAGCTGGCAAAAGGGAGTAGCTGGGAGCCCTGGGAAGATGGTGTGGGAGAATGCTGTCAGTAAAAGAGCAGAATCTGAGGGGAGGGTTTCATTCCCATTTTCATCTCAGGTCAGAGAACATCTGAAAATCTTGGGTCCAGAGGGTGGCAGGTAGTTTCAGAAAGCGTGGGTGAACGATGCCGACGTGGCCACGTGTGCAACAGTGCAGCTGAGTGGCCAGACTGATAATGTCAGGAGGAATCTCAAAGCATTCAGAGAGCACGTGTAAAAGCAGAACAGGGCCATGTTCCACCCCACCTCTCTTTTACAGCCTGGTTGCACCTCGTTTGGATGTGTTGCATGCAGGTAGCTCCTTTAGAACCTCTGGTTTTTACAGCTTGGTACCTTGGTCAGTGGAGCAGAACAACAGAATAGAACAGGTTTTACCTCTGCTACAGGGCCAACCACAATGAAAAAACAAATGAGCAGAATTTTAATCGGATGTGTTGCCATGAAATGTGTGGTAAAATTAATAAGCAATCTTACATTTCATAGGCCATATTGTAGCTGTGAGGCAATAATTCTTTACGTAAGACATACCAGCTAAGAAGAAGAATGATTTAAATTGCAGTCTCCTCATCTGCTTTTTGAGGTTTTTTGGTTTTGTGAGTGGTACACAGCAGGAAGAGGCCTAAAGACTGTGCCAGGTTCTGCCTCCACCCCAGTCCCTCTCTGCTGGGCTCTCCTATGCGAAGTAGCTACCAGCCAGTTTATCCCCATCTCCTGGACAGCTGCTTTGGAAATGTTGGATCTTTAAGTTGGAGCAGCCGTGGCCAAGCTGTGTGTGAAGAAGAGAGCTGACCTTTTGAGGTCTGCATTGCAGAGGACATACCTTTATAACATGCAGAAAGGCCTCACAGCCTTTGCATTATTTCTGCCCCCTTCTGCAGGCTGCTGTCGGCCTTTTCATGACAGCATGATGTTGTTTCTGATTTGGTTTGCTGGCAATACCTTGTTCTGATCTCGCATGTCAGCCAAAGATATTTGTTATGAGCTTTGTTGTTAAATATTAAAATTAGATGGAGGTTTTCCCTGCTGTTGGAGCCTGGCCAGTGTGTCTTTTAGCCTGCAGCTTGACCAGATTGTTCTTCAAAGCGACAGAGACATGGAGCTGACTATCCCTTGCCTTCCCTTATAGAAGCCTGTTAACACTGCAGCTCCTGCCATTCCCCTTCTTTCTCCTCACCCCTCTCTACTCTGCCCACAAAGGACAGAGCCTTGAAAATTATTAAACAGTCAGCTCATGTGTCCCCTTTGTTCTCTGGCTTCCCTGCTGGCAAAGATACACACAGGTCGTATTCCACACCAATGTCCCTGTTGCTCTGTTCCACCAGGGGCTCAGGATCTGGATCGCATTCGCCTCTCCACCTACCGCACGGCCTGCAAGCTGAGGTTTGTCCAGAAGAAATGCAACTGTAAGTATGTCAGCACTCCTTTCACATACTGTTATTAGCTTCCCACTGCACTCCCCAGTCTCTCCTTCACATCAGTCACAGCCCCGGACTCTTTGATCCTGCGTGGCAAAGGACAACGATCCGAGTGCCTGGGCAGATTTTAATTAACCTGTTTCTATAAGGCACTTGTCTGAAACGTGCCAGTGATTCAGTCATGGAAGGGTGGGTCGTGATGGAAGCCACAGCCTTGATTAATAAGTGCACTAGCTACATTCTCCAGTTTTCTTGTAAAATGCCATTTGTGGGTTCCAGCATGATGGCACAAATTAAATACTTCTCTAGCAGCTCCATGAGAGGAAATGGTGGCTCCAGGCCTCGTCTCTTTGGGGTGCAGCAAAGTAAGTGCAATATTAGCCCCCTTTTTGCCAGAAGGCCAGCTAGAGACATCTCTTCTAAGAGAGTGTACCTGTTTGTCCTCCTCCACCTAGGCTTTGTTCTTGAGAAGTTTCCCACTTGATTAGTGACTATTGTTTAACATTTTTTTTCTGATATTCAGTCTTTCTTCCTTCACAGCTGCAGTTTCTGCTAGCACGGTCACGTGCTATGGACTTTAAATGGGAAATACATACAAAATCTGTAATGGTATCCAAACTAGTATACCACTGCTTAGAATGGCAGGGTTTGATTATGCATTTTACCAGAGCCTTCCACACCAGGTCAAAAAACCCATCCTAACCAGGGTAACTCTTGTCGGTGTGAGCAGCAGGGAGAGGGCTAAGGCAGAGGAAACAACATTTTTAGTCTTCATATCTAAACTAGAATGACAGCTTGGCTACACTTGTGCTACTCACAGTGGTAAGTATGCTGCAAAATACTCACTGCAGATAGAGATTAGCTGCTCTAGAGAATGTTCCTAGTTTTGGGGTTACATCTGTCTGCATTACAGAAATGTTTATCTTATGCTGTCCAAGCACATTGGAGAGGCCAAGTTCTGGTGGAAAAGACTTCAGGGAGTATTTATGGGGTTATTAGCTTTGGAGCTGGTCGTTCAATCACTTCTGCAGCACATTCCTCATGTTTTTAATATGTGTTTAGCTGATGTATGAATTGAAGGATTAACAGTATCACTTTGTAAGCAGGCTGCCAGGCACAAAACCCAGGAGGGGTTTAGTACCTGCCCAGCACCTGCCTTCTCCCATTCAGGAGGAGAGGCGTTGAAAGACATTATTATATTGCATTCAATTGTTCATTTTATTTTTTTTAGATTTTATGTTGAAGAGGATTAAATTTTCATGTCATTTTCATGGTAACAGACCACAATAGTCTGAGGTGACAAAAGTAGCCAATTTAGTTGGCAGTGACAGCAAAGTCATAACACTAATTGCTTTGCTAACTGCATCCAAAGCAAATGTTCAAACATAAGGATGCAGTAGCCTCACTGTTGGGAGCTGCTGCCTGGCTAAAAGTATTGATTGTTAATCTTAACTTTTTCCTCTTATTTATCAGCTGCAACCTGCTTTTGTGGAACTGTTGCTTCTCTTGATAAAGAGTCAATACACATGCCCTTCAGTTTGTCAGCTTGTGCCAAGTTGGTCATGGAAAGTACTTGCCTTCTGGTTGCCATTGATAACCCAGGAGAAGATTTGCTGGTCTTACATCAAGACTTACACTGTATCAGAAGACAAAAAGGGTGAACTTAAAGTATCATCCTAAGAATTAGGTGCTGTGTAACTTAAGGAATAATGCCTGTTGCTGTGGAATGGGCTGAATTGTGTGTGTCTTTTCACCATCAAGCACAGTTTTCTTATGCTTGTTTCTGGTAGGCTGCTGCTGTCCCAGATAGCTTTCTCTTATTACTGGGAAAATCATTCATTCATTCACCTGGTGGGATTTCAAACAATGAGTGTCCAAGATAGAGCTTCTAACACAGAGCCACTGAACCAAACACTGCCCTGAAGTGGTTAATATCTGACTTCTGGCTCATGTTTCTTTTAATTTTTTTTCCTATAGAAATTTTCATTATATGCCACCCAATAGTAAGTTCAGGAAAAAAGAAAAGGGGGATGTGGGAGGGGGAAAAAAAATCTGAGCTGTTTCATTTAGAGGAGAATATAAAAAGAAAAAGCTCAAAGGCAGTTGTGCTCCACTCCCAGTGGGTAGCACCTCCTGTCACTCCAGCCACCCTTGTGGCTTTCAGCCTGCTCTCCTGGCCTGCCCTGGCACACTGGCCCAGACTTACCAGGAGAAAATTGCTAGGACAGAATATATTGAAGGGGTTCTTTGAAAGAGATAATTTAATAAATTGCAGGGAGCTGCTCTTGGCTACAGGCTGAAGGTGTGTGAGGATGGAAGCAGAGAGGCTTTGAGTGCCAGAAGTGGCTGTTCCAAGGCAAGCAGAGCAGAGGTTTTGTTAACACCAGCTTTTTTACCTGAAGGTGCCCGTTAGCACAGACAGTCACAGGGTATCATTTAACTGGCAGCTCTGCTTATCACAATGCACTGATTGTTTCTGCTGCCTCTAATGCTGCCACAGGTTCATCTCCTGGCCTCCCTTTGTGAATTCTTCTCAGTACAAAAGGGTTTGTGCTGAAACCTTCTGCAGCAGGCTGGGTTTCACTGGTGAAGTAGGCACTGCATGATGGGCAAAGGTGTCTTGATAATCTCAGAGCCATTTTCTCTTGCAGCATTTCTGCTGAAGCTGGCTAAACTATCCGGCCAAAGATTATAGAGAAGGTGGCAGTTTACCACCATTCACCAGTGTATCACTGCCTGTGTTACACCTCCAACTACTCCCACTGCTGATCAAATGAATTATGTCATTTTCACAAGAGGAAGACTACTTTAAAGATATTTATCAGTCTTCAAAATTGTAAATATATGTCTTTCTGATAATTCTGCAAAACTTTAGAAAAGCTACTGTGCATGTCAAAAGTATTTCTTTTATAAAAATCTTTCAGATCGTTTAAACCAACAGGCAGTTTAAATAAAATCAGCAAAGTGAGAAAAATCAGTATCAGTCATTGCAATTATTTGTCAAACAGGATAGAATTGAATCCAGTCCAGCCTCATTCTTCAGAGAGGCAAGAGATTCTTCTTGAGAACTCAGAAAAAATATTACTAGATAAGTTTGAAAAAGCTGTAATGTTAATTTTTAAAGAAAAAATCCTATAAATTTAAGCACTCCCCTTTGCCTATGTTAATGCTACAAATATAACAATAACTTTTACAAGTTATTGTTGGCATACCTCTCAATCTGCCATGTCCCCAAACGTGGGATGCGATATGTGACAAAATCCCCAAAGTAAGAGACCCACAAAACTACATGCAGGAATCCTCAAGGCTGGGAAGCTTTGCTAGTGCACCATGAACATAAACATAGTTTATGTTTCTCTGTTTCCACTGACAATTTATAAAATCAAAAGTAATGAAAAGAGAAGCCCTGTAGATAGCACAGGTAATTTTAAGGATGTGGTCAGTGAAGAGATGACTGCAGGCTACTTGCTTATTGCTTTGCAGAACTCCTGTAGCAATAGACCTGTTGTAGTAGCACTAGTCTTCTCTTAGTCCATAAGTACTAAACACAAGATGTAGATACTTTTTCTGCCAGAAGAATAAAAATCAAAGAAATACTAAAGAAGCCTTGAGAAGAACTTGAGATTTGGACATGAATAATTCCAATGAATGCCAAGAGTCTTGGACAGATGGACCCCTGAGAAAACGCTGCTGCTGGTTGTGCTGTCTTCAGATCTCAGAATGTAAAGCAGGAGTTTGCAAGCTGACTGTGGCTGCTCTGTCTTGGCAACAGCAGGACCCTAATAATTTGAAGTTAAATTTCATTATTGGGGATAATAAAAGCAGATAGGAAGTGGGTGCAGAAAACCTGCTCAAACATGTTTATTCCAGTGTGTACTGTACAAAATGTGAATAGCTGACTTTGTCATCTAAGTTTTCTAGATGTGCTTTATTGCTGTCCCTGTATAGTGCACACTGCAAGAATCAAGTCACAGAGCTTGAAAACCCTGTGAACCAGTGTTGCTCTGACAAGGTCAAACATTAGAGTGTTGTCCTTCACTTCTCCAGTGCATCAGAGCAGGTTTTGAAGCATCCAGTACAAATTCTTCCCATACCAACTCCCACTCAGCTGCCCTGACTGCCAGGAAAATGCCATCCTGACAAGGCTGATTTACAGCTGTTTGTCCATAGCATTCAGACACAGAAGCATCATTTCCTAAAACAAGGCATGGAGGACCAATGTCAGCAGTCACGTGTATCTCTCAACATTCACCAGTTTTCAGGAACCACCAAAAAGCACAGTCTGTGGTTATCCCCAGTGATCATTGTGCAGTTGGTTTATTTTAATATTTGGTTTTCAGTGAATTTATTAAAACCCATTTGTTTATACAGGAAAGCAAGATGAAATGTCATGTTCACATGCAGATTCCCTCTGGGCTATGGTGGCAGCAGGAGCAGAACATAACAACTTCTTGTAATCAAAACGATTATACAATTAAGCATCACTCACTAATACAGAACTGTACAGCTGGAAAACTGCTGCTGTCCTTGATGAACTTTCCTGAATGTGTTGTGACATTATTCTATGACCCTGGCTGGAAAAAGCAGATTTTGCAGATTTCCCTAGATTGGAATAAATCATTGGCAGTTGAAAGATTGAATCTAAAGCCATGCTGGTGATAGTAATATAAGGCTTAATTAATGCAGACAAAAAGAGACCTTGATTCTCTGGCAGACTGTTTCTAATCCCAGCACTTCAGGGTTTCAGAGTCGTTATTTCTCCCTTCAATATTTTTCTGTGTGAGTCTTTTTCTTTTCCATTGTTTTATTGTATCCAAACTGTAGTACAGCTGTTGCTGCATAGACAGTGCAGCTGCCGTGACTGTGATGGAGACCTTGGGGATGTCCAAGGCAGTCTCCTCCACCTCCACCCTGCTCTTCCTCCTGCCTCCTCCACAGCTGAGGCATGTAGGGCACGTCAGCCTGATTTTCATACATGCTTTGGGGTGCCTCTCTGATCTGATCTGCCTTTTTTACATTTGTTTTCAGTTAGAATAATTTCTCACCCTCCTGAAATATAATCATTTCCCACTGAAAATGAATGACAGTTATTGTAAATACACTATTTTTAGATGCTTTTCTTAAAGCTTTTTTCTGTCTGTGCTCTTCTACCTCCTGTAATGTTACAGCAAGCTGCTGAAAACTGGTCTTGTCCTGGAAACTGGTAATTTGGGTATCAAATGACATCAGCCTGTGTGAGCTACTGACCCCCATCAGGATGGCAAACACTTTAAAAAAAGTTATTCAGTTAAACCTAAATAAAATTAATAGGTTTTGTTTGGGTTCTTTTTGTATGCTGCACTGATATTTAAAATATCATTTTATCCCATCTGATTCTTCATGCCATTCACAAAATGAAAGGTCACAGTGTCTGGCACTGGTAGTAAAAGGACAAGGTATGAAAGTCTTGATTCCATCCTGGAAATGGTGCTGTGACCTCTGTGTCCTCCACTGCCTGAGGAATCCACCAGGAGGTCTAGGTTCAACTCTCTCTTTTGCATGACAAAACGGGCACTGATCTTACATATCAAAAAAAGTTCCCTAAAAACAAAACTAGAGGATATTCAGAGGTGTTCCAGTCTGTCCTGTTGATGTTTAACCACCAAGTCTTTCATCTTAAGATGTTAATTGATTTAGGAACTGACAACTGCTTCTCTTTCCTTAAGCAAGACCTCTTGCCACCACATTATAAAGTCATTCTTTCTTTGACTCAGCAAGTGTTTATTTTCTCTGAAGTGAATGGGGTGCACTGTCAGTGCTCCACAGTGGTATCCTTGGTGTTCAAGAATCCCATGAAGATCCCTGCCAGGGCAAGAGTCGTTCATCCTCAATATCCCACCTTTTACTTCACAAGGACTTTATAGCCTGTGCAATTTTGTGCTTGCTCTTCATTCTTTTTCTCTCAGGATGACCATCAGAAGCAGAGCCACCAAATTATCATTACTGCAGAATTGTTTAGATTAAGTAACTTACTCCTTCATCACTGTAGGTTTCCATGGTTTGTGCTCTGTTCTCCTTGTTGGTTTTTATAATGGTTTTTATTCCATCTTGGAAGCAATAAAGCACAAGATACGTTCAAGCTGGGTCACAGAGCAATCAAACCAAATGACAAGCAATGTCGCCTACTTGAGAAGTGCAGAAGGTCTGCTTGGCTGTAGTTTGAAACATTATTTCCTGGGAAAACAATCTGCCTCTTGAAACTGTGATTGTGACATTCTTGTATTATCCTAAACCCTCAGTGATTAGTCTTCTGTGAGATTTACTTTAAAATCCTATCATTTGGAACAAAACCCTACCATTTTGAGTTCTTATTTTATTCTTCTCTGTTGACCGTCTTGTGTGTTCTGTGATCTGCTTATTATTGTTACATAAAGCAGTATAATTGTTACTAGTTGTGTTCTTTGTTTTCTATTTTAACGGAAGCTGAGTCTTATGGTTCACTTACAGGGAATGACATTATTCACATGGCTCCAAGAAATATAGCTATAAAAAAAGAAAAAGCCCTCTGTATTACAAGAGTCATGATACCATTGTGTAAGTTACTAATTCTGGTATCCTGCAGTACTTGAATAATGGAAAGAAAGATGAGTTAATGATTTTAAAAACTTTTTTGTTCCTTTGTCTTTACCAACGACTTAGAGACTAAATGCTGTTGGAACTGCTAGTACTGTTCCATATGGGTTTCCAGGCAACTATGGGGAAAGGATGCATATATTATACGTTCTGCATTATGCATCAATTATTTAATCAAAAGTTCAAAAGGGCTTGATTTAGCATATTCCCTGCAGACAAATCCTTCATAAGGATTTTAGTCTGTAAGTGTTCACTCACAGCACAATATCCTGAAAATGGGCTCAGATTTTCTTTTCTTTTCCTTTAAATGGCAGAAGTTTATTAATATTCTTGACAGACAAAATAGGTGTTGGAGAGCTGACATAACCTGTGTATTTGGCTTGTTCATTGAGGGACTACTGTTCAGCCTTCTCCTCAATGGTAGCACAACGTGGACTGTTAATACATAAAGGGGTTGTGGTATCTCAGATGTCCCCGAGTATTTGCTCTTAAAAGCTACCACTGCACATCTGTCTTGTACAAGATTGATACAAGGACTATCAGTGGACGTTTGGAATTCATTTCAATGTCAAATAGAGTGAACCAAACAAGGCTATATGTCTTAAACCCTCAATTTTCAGTTGCTTAGAGATTGATTTTTCAAACACAGTCATGATTCCAAGTGGCTCCTGTTAAAAAATGAGTTGCAGAAGTTTGCCAGCTATTCTTCTGCCCTTTACAGAGGAAAATGACTGAATTGACTTCCTTTGAGTCAGAAGTTGACAGGCAAGTAGATTAGGCCAGATCCTAAGTATACCTACAAGCTGCCCTCTGCTACTCAGGTAGCTCAGCCCTGCCTTGATGCAGACAGCTTTTGTAATTGGATCATAGCTGAAAATCTCTTCTTGCCGACTTCCTGAACTCTGCTATAACTGCCATTCACTGTGCTATTCCTGATGGCTTTTCTGATGCAGGTTGGAGGTTGGACAGTCTGTTCAGTTCCCCACTGAAGTCTCTGAACATCTGCCACTGGTAGCAGGCATCAGTCACCTTTGGTCTGGCAGGCTTTCGATGAGTTACCCAAAACCAGAAAGTTTGTGCCTCTTATTTCACATTAGTCCTCCTACTGAACACTTCAAACAAAATAAAACAAGTGGCTTTTAGCTCAGTACTCTTCTAGACTGTCTAAAAATTGCAAAATACATGCAGACGTAGAGTCTTATGCAAACAAACTGATACCTTGGTGACGACAGGATCACCGTGTCTTCTGAGGAATGCTGCTCCTTTACCTGGGAGCTTTTTCTTCTTTCACCATCTTTTTTTCCCCTCAAACTGTAACTATGTCTTTAAGTCTCCCCCATCATTCCCTTGTCCCTTCTTCAGCTTCGTGTCATTACCTGTGGCATTTGCTTTATTTGCTCTGGCTTCTCTGCAAGCCTCATTCTCTTGGCTGCTCTCTCCTGTTATCCTCTTGGCTCCATGCACTTCAGGCACACCCTCTCTTACACTCCAGCCTTTGTTCCCTTCCCCTGGGTTGTTCTGGTCCATCTCGTTTGGGTATTTTGCTGGGCCCACCCTTGTGGGTGGTGAGTACCTTGTGGGTGCTCACATGAGCACCTCCATAGTGTGCCAGAGTGCATTAGAGTCCTGCCTCTCTGGTCTGGACTCAAAGCAGTGAGCCTTGAGGAATGATGCATGAGCTGAGTCCATACATGTTTTCTTTTGAGAGTAAAGGACAGGTTTTGTGTGCTTGCAGGAAATGGTTTTCCTGAGAAGATAAGCTGCAGTATTTTGCCCTATCCATGTTGTAGCATTGCATTCGAAGTGTCCTTCTCCATTGCATCTGCTGAGTTGGGATTTTTGCTAAGTTTTTTTTTGCCCCATCCTGGTTTTGATGCTGTCACTCAGCTCTGGAGAATGAGTGGGCACTACACAGCTTTCCTCCACCTTAGGCACACAGTCTGCACCATCTTCCTGCCTAAACAGTGATCTCTGTGCAGCCTCACATAGACAGTCTGATCTGTCCCCAGCCCTTCCTCATTCCCTTTCAGCCTCCATCTCCAAAAATTTTACAAATTTTACAAGTATACTCTCTGTGGAGCCAGCACAGACACTGGCTGGCCGTGGTGAATGTTCTCAGCAGTCAGGGGCTTCTTCAGGGTCAGGAGAGCAAATAATCCACAGAAAGAGAGTCAGAGTGTGGGACCTGACATTTTTACTATAAATCTCTCCTGTAATTCCCAAAGAGTGTTTTTCTCCATGTTAATTTGCTTTCAGTTACATCAAAAGTCAATTTGTGTACTTCTAACAATATGGATCAACTTCATAACCACCAGAATATTCAGAGAAGCTTTAGCTTAGCCATTGTCTCATGTTTTTACCCACTGGTTGCACATACATAGCATTATTTTTTCTAAGTCTTAGTGGAAGCTTTCATACAGCATATATCTGGTATGCTAGGAGAGATTGTGAGGACAGATGTTGGCCATGCAAATGATTTCCAGCTTTTACAAGTGTGAAGAGACCACACAATGTAATGTCCTCAGTGTGCATTGTTACAGATGCAGTCCTGTGACTCTGTACAGTGAACATTCACCTTCCTGGTGTTGGTGGCTTTACAGAGCCAGTTTTCCTTGAGCTGAATGAAGGCGTTCCTGGGCTGAATTCAGACTGAAAGGTATCTGTGATATTGTTGATGGCTGCCATGGATTTCTAGCAGGGCATTTGTGAGCAGTCTTTGGCCCTTTACTGATCAAAGTGTGGGCTAATTGGAAGAGAAGTTCTGTGTGTGCTCAGCATTTTATTTGGTCCATGTGGATGGATAGATGGATGTCTCCTTTCCTGACAGAAAGCAAATTGAAAGTACCTCAGTTGGACTCACTGATGTTACTATGGCATGAAGGAGTGAACAAATCAGCCTCTCAGTGTGTATTTTTTGAGGAGATTGACTTCTGATAAATGAAGCCAACACTAGTATCACACTGCATCTCTTGTAAAGGTGCTGAACTTCCCCAGGTTTAATTTTCCACATTTCATTCATCTATATTTTGCCTTGAAACTCTTACTTCGTCTTGGATTTGCGGGATATCCTTAAGGATTGCATGTGCAAAATAAAGGATGACAGATGAATGGCTGTGTATTTCAAGACTCTTACTCCATCTAGGGGCCCTGACAACATCATTAAAGAGCTTCTGTCACACAGAGGAGGAAGGGTAGTTGTGTGGGACTTCACCTAAATCCCATTTATCTGTCATTTCACTTTCTGCAGTCTTGTTTCCTTTCTCATTGTTGCTGAATGTCGAGCTATATTTGTGTCAGCTGGAGTTTTTCTCCTTTTCTCAGCCTTTTCTCTTGCAGAAGACATGGCTTTGAATATAAATAATGGCAGGAGGGCAAATGTGGAAAAATTGTGTGAACACAAAGCCAGAGTTTAGTCAAATATTGTCTACAGTCTCTCTCAGTGGGAGATTGTCTACACAAATGAATGTGATACCAAAAAAATGGATCTTCAGACACCAGGATTCATCTCTCCCTATCTCAAAACTGATTATAGCTCAGATCCCAAAAGATTTGGGGGCAAATAAATCTTGTTGTCAAATAGATGTTGAAATTAGCACCTCCATTAGCAATCTCAGCAAAAGAATTAAATAAGGTTAGAGTCTGAACTGTCCTTATGACTTCAGGCATAAGATGCTTTTTCACAAAAGTCCTGCTTGTCACAGGAGTGTCTGACTTCATAGCAATCCTCTTGCTCTCTGCAGCTAGGTTGATATTAGGAATTTATCCCAGAAACCTTCTGGATTGACCCAAACTCTTCAGAAGAGAGAAGCATATGCAATGACTCTCTAATATGTCTGTTCTGGGGGTGAAAAGTGCAATTATGGGATCAGGCTGTTTACCCAAGCAGTAAGTTCAGCTTAAGTATTTCTCTGTTTTTAACAGATGAAGTTGTTACGGGGCAAATATAGTCCATAGTGAAAAGTGCAATTATGGGATCAGGCTGTTTACCCAAGCAGTAAGTTCAGCTTAAGTATTTCTCTTAACTGTTTTTAACAGATGAAGTTGTTATGGGGCAAATTTAGTCCATATTAAATAAGAAATCATTAAAATTGATAGAATCAGCTTAAGAATATGCATGTATGTAAAAATATTACCTCTTTTATATTCAAGGAAATACACAATTCATGTTTCATTAGTATTCTGTACCTTGTGTTGCTGTTTACAGTCTTACCAACCCTAAATGGTTTTAAAAAAAAATTACAGAAGACAAAATAACCATGGATCAAACTCTGAAAAACAGGAGGTGTGCCAAGGAAGGGTTTTGTCTTCAAGCAGTTCTAAATGTATATAATAGTTGCTTATTCTTTTTCATTGACCTTTGTGATACAACTGAAGCTTAGAGGTTGACAATGTAATCTCAACTTGTTTTCTGTAGCTGTGAGGGAAGAAATTGTTATAAAAAACTTTTAAATTGTGTATTCTTTTATCATCACAAGCTATTTTTAAAAGGAAATAGCATTTACTATAGATTTGGGATAATGCCCTATATATATATATATATCCTTAGAGCTGGTAAAATACACTGCTTCAAAACTAATGAGAAATGTAAATACCCCAATTTGTTAACATTTCCATTCACTTTAAACTTTTTGCTGATAACAGTGCCAAAACAAGCTGTAGTCCTTTTGTGGCATGGGGAGAGTTTTGGGGGGGGATAGATGGACCTGGCAGTGGTTGCATCAAAGGCAGAAACCTGGAGTTATTTGAGAGAGGAAGATGTAGCCTGAGCCAGACTGGCTGTTTGCAGAAGCAGACCTGGGGGAGGTTGTATCGCTGTACTAAGGACATTCCACACGCAGACGTTTTGCCCTTCCCACCGCAGGTGGTGGCCCCTGTGGGATGTCCACCCTGCCAGGCGTCCCGGCACGGGGGGTGGTTCAGCCCCGCAGACAGAGGGGGGTCGCGGGGCCTTTGGGGTGCGCTGGCTCGCTGGACGCTGTGCCCTCAGAGGGTTAAACCGCTCAGCGAGCGTGCCGCCTTGGCTGAAACCCACCCGCTGGTGCCATCCTGTGGTCAGGCCTGTGCCTGCCAGACCCTCCTGCGGCGTGTCCCGCCTCTGCGCTCGGGGCCGGCTGGCTACGCACGACCTGCGGCGTGCCA
>NW_008603421.1:30919-64435 GCF_000691845.1 Merops nubicus | reverse complement strand
GGGGGGCTGGCGCATGGCTTTTTGTTTTCTCTGGAGGCGTTTTTTGAGCGTCTCCATAAATTCAGTTTCTGTCAGGAGATCTATAACAGAGAAAACTTTGAAAATCAACTCCAGACACAGTATCACCCAGCCTTGGTGGTTGGTTTTTGCCACCTTTTGGGAGGGCAGAAGCTTTTACCTAATACAGTAATACAGTACACAAAACTTACGTTCCATTCAAAATTTTAAATGCTGTAATTTTACTAATTGAAATATGAACTCAGATGTCAGGCAGGTTAACATTATTTTAAGAGAAACAGGAAAGCTGTTGTGTTTCATACTTACTGGCCAACTTTTGTTGCCTCATGTCCCCATGAATTCATCAGCTAATTTAAAACAGATATTACAAAGCACATTTGAAAGAATTATTTAGTCAAACTGAGGCCCTGGCCAACTTTTGTTGCCTCATGTCCCTGTGAATTCATCAGCTAATTTAAACCAGATACTTACAGAGCACATTTGAAAGAATTGTTTAGTCAGACTGTGGCCTGATCACAGTAATAACACTATAATATTATTATAGTAATAATAATAATAAATTTATTTTATTATATTATTATATATAGTTGATATATTACGGTTAAATAATACTATTTTTTTAATTTAAATAGTATTATGACGGGACAGCAAGAATAACAGAGATGCATAATGTAGGAATACCATTGTCTTTAGGAGAGATGATTTATAAAGTTTCTAGTTATGGAGTGCATGTAGCAACTAGACTACTATTTACATATTGTTTTTTAATTAATAAATGGTTTAAGTCTTAAAACAAGAAAATTATGTATAATCAATGGACTTAAGCTATGTCACTTACTAGCAGCCGTGCAGAGTTTTGAGTGGTCTTGCCTGCTTGCCATCAAAATATTAAGAAGCTTAGAGTTAGATTTTTCTTTTTACTCTTTTATTTTATATATGCCATCCTTCATTCAGCATTTCGAGTAAATGGCGTCAGAGCACGTTTTGAAAAAGGAAGCAGTTTCCCAGGATCTGTGTGACAAGTAGGTGACAGCAGTTTCCCAGCCCAGCACTCGGGGTGCTCAGCCCACCGTTTCCTTTTGCAGAACTGACTGTCACCAGTGCTGCTCCTTGGGGAGACTGGTGGCCTCTGCTGCCACCCACAGAGAACCTTCAGGCTTCAGTTAAATATAGGTGAGATAAAATAGGCAGGAATTGACAGCAGGAGAAGGAACTTTTATAGCCAGTTAAATTATTGTAAAAGAGAAGGGTTTTACTGGAGATCTTTACATACTTTTACACCTTGGTGGATTTGTCAGGTAGCATACTAAAAGTAAAAAGACCATTTTTCAGTGTGTTGTTATCTTAATGGTTGTTCCTCATTAGTAGCACTTGACCAAGTTGCCAGACACTTCCGAGAGGCCACATTTGTTTAATGTGCAGTACAGTGATCAGAAGGTTTTATAATAACTCATTTTTCCTTCTGGGAAGAACAGTAGGTGAGGATACGGGGGTGCAAGCCTGGATATGTGGACAGGAGAACCTTTCAAATGTTTCCCCAAGGTGTTCAGTGCCTTGGCTCTACACACCATGTCCTGCAGGTTTCCAGACACCCAGCAACCAGGTTTGGCAGCTGCTCAGAGAAGTCTCCTGTGCACGCAGCTGACCACACAGAGAGCCCAGCTCCTGACGAGTGGGACATCAGCTCTGCAGGCTGGTTCCACACACCTTTCTGCATTTGGTGGTGCTACAGCTGGCTGCTCCGAGGGGCAGACATCAGCTCTGCAGGCTGGTTCCACACACCTTTCTGCATTTGGTGGTGCTACAGCTGGCTGGCAGACATCAGCTCTGCAGACTGGTTCCACACAACTTTCTGCCTTTGGTGGTGCTACAGCTGGCTGGCAGACATCAGCTCTGCAGACTGGTTCCACACACCTTTCTGCATTTGGTGGTGCTACAGCTGGCTGCTCCGAGGGGCAGACATCAGCTCTGCAGACTGGTTCCACACACCTTTCTGCATTTGGTGGTGCTACAGCTGGCTGCTCCGAGGGGCAGCCTGGCCACAGAGGAGTGTGGGCTGGGAGGAAAACGTGCCACGCTCAGTCCTCCATCAGCAGGAGAGAGGGGGAGCCAAACAGAGAGCATGAGTAACTTCGCAGGGCTTCCCAGCAGTGATGATGACAAATGGCCCCAATACCCTCCTTTGTGATGGGTTCATAGATTCTCATCAAAAAAAACGAAGTATCGTCTCACATGTTTTATAGTATTTTTAGGACTGTTAGACAAGGAAGCATAAATCTGTCCATTTTAATGAAACCCAGCTGAAATACTTGATCTACATTCAAGTGGCTTTCAAATGTCAGTACCTAGTACGTTTAAATTCAAGCATGTCTGTAAGGACTAAAATCTTAATGAAATGTATACTAAAATTTTGGAAATATTTTGGATGAATACTTCTTGAAATTATTTCCTGTATTCACCAACAAAGGAAAATGTATCAAGGAGGAATTCTGTCCTAACTATCAATTGGGCATGTTTAACCTAGATTTAGTTAGACCTACTGTACTTAAGTAAATTTGAATTGATTATTAAAGCCCTAATTTAGTTGCTTGCCTTGTTTGATTAATTGTAATCTCTTCTTCCCTGTTCATTTAGTAATAAATGGAAAGATAACATTATAGAGTTCATGGCTCAAGTGGGGTACAAAAATTGCAGTGGAACAGATGAGGATTTTTGCAATAAGTTGATCTCTTTAATGGTAGCAAAACTCAAGCACAGTCTGGTTTTTTATTGTTTCTTTTTTTTGTACTACTTAGAAGATAAACTTCCACTCCATTTCTTTGGGTTGTTTTTGGGGGTTTTTTGTGCTTGCTTTGGGCAACATAATTTCTTGAGAACTGATGTTTGAAGTAATCTACCTCCTTTGAGATTAGTGATATAGCCAAGCTTATCTATATCTTACAGCCTTTCCATAATTCTAAATAAACTACATGATGGAAAGAAGACTTCATTTTTCACTGCATAAATAAATTTTAATTTCTTTGCTTTCAGTTGGAAAAAAGAATGTAGTTCATCTCTTCTCTCACATTTTGCCTGTTAAGATAATGTTGTCTACCAGACAAAAAATTACTAATTCCAAGTAAATTAAAGTTACTAGTTAAATTAAAAATATATTGCTTTCCTGCTAATGAAGAGACTAAAAAACTCTTGAAGAAAAGGAGGATCAAGATCAATAAAATTGATAACTGTGTTTATAGTAGGCAATCTAATTTTCTCCTAAATTCTGCTTTCTCCAGGTTTATCCAGAGTACACCTCTTCCACAGATTAACCTGCTTGACAGAGTTGTAGATGATACAATTCTACTCTGTAACTCATTATTTTTCATCATCAAAGTAGTAAAAGTCAATAGCAAGAGATGTTCTGGACACTGGTAAAGGCAGAAGGGTAGGATGTAAAATTTAAAGAAGTTTTTGAAATTTCTTTAAATTAAAAGCTGAAAACTTTTTAGTTTGAGGAAAAGATAAAACTCCTTGCAGGTGGAACCAACCATTTTTCATTACATGTTGCAGAGAGAGAGTGACTGAGTGTTGCTCAATCACAATGTGCTGGCAACAGGCACTCTCCAAATGTTGTTTGAACAGCTGAAGGCGTCCACTGAAGGAAATAGCAGTTGTTATTTGGAGTATATTTTCATGCATTAATCTTAACTCTCTGCAGTTCAGGCAGGGTCTCCTCAATGTAGACATTTTTTTGGTAATGATTTCTGGAGTCAGTGGCAGCCATCTGTAGGGCTGCTCATCTGTGTCATCCCTCTTCTGCCCAGACACTGAACTTTATTTACAGTCACTAATCACTATCTGCTACAGAACACACTCAAATATGAAACCCTCAATGACAGTGTTTAAATATTACTTAATCTCATAAAAGTTATATTTGCAGGCAGTGTTTGCCATAGAAGATCTAATAATGCAGATGTTTGTCCTAGAAAAGACAAAATCTTAGATTTTTAGTCTTAGAAAAGACTGCAGAAATCACTTAACAGAAAATCTGAAGGGAAAGGTATAGTTTAGCAATTGCTTGTGGGAATCATCTACAGTTTTTTCAGATATCAGGCAGATGTGGGAGATCTTCAACACCTGGATAGCTGTGCTGTTTACAGAGTGCAGGGTGTATCTGAGGAGCCTGTGAAGATGGAGGCTGTGTGATTTTGGATGGCCTTGTACCACACACAAGCAGCTTTTACTCCTACTGCCTAGTGGTCATCTGCTGATACTGAAGAAACAATTGACACATTTCTGTAATTTTACAGATTCTTTTCAGGGTAATTCCCTTTGCAGAGGGAGATGTGGGTAAGGCAACAAAAGCAGCAACAGCAACAAGAAGTTAAAAACAAACTTGTGGAGCTTTACATTGTTGAGGGAGTTTAAGGCAGATTTTGGGAGGAAGCTCTCCTGCATCTGTAAGCTGGTTTGTTACACTGCAAACTTCTTGCCAGCAACATTGTGGTGTGTAGAAATCAGATTTGGGTTTTATTGCACTAGTAGTTGTGCAAATGGAGTAAGGAGATATGCCTCCTTCAGTGAGATTAAAACCATCTCAGGGATGGATAAATGAATCAATGGGTATAACGGGTATTACAGAAAATGGGTAGCAGAGAGGATGAAAATTAAAATGAGAAGAATATAAGCTCATGCAGAGTTTGCAAGGTTGACAGTATTATTCCACTGAAAGGACTGGGTATATCAGCTACAGACATACATTTCTAATAGTACAAATGAATGGAGCTTACAGAGCCTTGTATTTTACTCTGCCCTTTCCTGATGTTGATAGGTTGACTTGGCAGCATGATATAATTTGTAAGAGTCTGTCTACTGTGTGAGTAAACATTAAACAGGATTGGAAGCCATGAGTAGGGCATTACACCCAAATGTAACCTGTGCAAGGTTAAGTCATGCAGTGCAAGAGGCTGTGACTATAACAGGATCTAGTAGCTGTTCATACAGATTAAAGTATTTATTATTCATATGTTATATAAAACTTGAATTATTCTTAGCCATGTAGTAGTCAGAACAGAAAAGACTTCTTTTCTTAATGTTTAAAGACCAAAGTGTGGGAATCATCTCAGTTAACTTCACAGCTCTGAGGTTGAGGTTACATGTCTGATGCAAACTTGTCACTTTAGGCTTTTTCTGTAGTCAATGAAGAATGAAGAAATACAGGCACTTTCAAAGCACTGTTCATCCCACCTGTCTCCAAACAGCTTCTTTAAGGTGCCTTTTTCTTTCACTGACATTAGAGGGAGCCTTGATCACCAGTTGTTTTAGACACCTAATTTTTGACATTTACATTTAAGTGGGTGAACTCTTGTCCATAACAACTGATTGAGGAGAGGACAGAGACTTCGGTCCTCTTGCTGTACAGCTGCCTAACAAATTCTTCTTGTGATTTTGAGCTAAACATTTCAGCAGATATTTTCAAAATTAGCAGATCTTGTTAAATGTCTGGCTCTTGTCCATCTTCCATTTCCTCCTCCAGGAAGTACTACTTCCCAGCCTCTGCAGAGAGATTTGAAATTCATGAATAAAACGCACAATAAAATAGTGCAGTAGGATTGTTGCTCATTCAGCTTCAAGTGGAACCAAAGAGTTTCTAAAAAAAAACTTTAAAAGCCCAAGTAAAACTTATTTATAGTACAAATGCACAGCAGTTCCTTCAGGCCAATATTTTATGGTGGGTGAGGGCCTCTTACTGCTGTGTAATTTCCAATAAGTTATTTTCTTAGTCTTGTGTCCTACCTTTCTGACATACCAATGAATATCAGGACAGCTTTTGAGGCTTTCACGCTAGAGTTAACACTCAAACCAGTATTTTTCTCTCAGATGTGTTAGTGTACTGATATTATTAATCCCATGTCTGCTAGCCTCTGGATATTTCCTCTCCCAGGACCATCATCAAAATTAACTCTCAATATGACTATGTTATGAAAAATTTAATATCAGTGAGGAAAGAAAAAAAAATAAATCTGGCATCCCCATAGTATCAGTACTGGAACATGTGAGGAATAAAGACAGCAACCCCCACTTCAGCCTCATTATGCCAGCTGTTTTCCTCCATGCTCTCTTATTCAAGAATTACCCACTACTAGACTATAGAAATAGAAGTTAAATTGCTGTGTGAAATTCAGCCTCTCTGTTAGGGAGCCTGGATGTCTGTTTCATCTCCCAGGATGTCCTTTCATCAGTGCTGGGGGACCCGTCGCAGTTCCCTGAGACTGCAGAAGTGAACTGGATGCACATATGGCCAAACTGCTGTTTCTTCCTCCACACTGACGAGGTGCAGGGCTGCTTGAGAAGTCCCCCCAAGCAGCTCTGATGACAGGATTTGTTACTCCTTATATTACTCTTTTCCACCCCCATGCCTTTTCCTCTGCCATGTTCATACGCTCCTAGATAAACAGCCTGCCCCTGTTTATTCTTTACCCACTAGCTCCAGTGTTGCTGGTTTTCCATCCTCACTCAGTATTTATGATAGAGTTGCCCTAGTAGTTTTTCCTCTTGAGTTTGTACACATACCCTGACACCTAGAAGCCAGGCAAGAAAAACCTTCCTGACTGGTTTTCACCCAGGGCCTGACCAGCCTTGGGTGGGAAGTTATTAGGAGAGCACCAGGAGGTGCCCCTGGCTTAGCATTAACATCAGGTGTCCTGCTTCTTAAAGGCTGGCTCTGCCTGCAGTGAGGGGTTGTTAGTTGTGGGCAGATTTTTAGTGTTGGTGGGGCACCAATCTGGCCAGGAGGATTATGTCTGTAACAATGGCACTGTTTTATGGCTGTGCAATTGGAATTGGACTGGTCACTTGGTTTCTTGGTTGGTTTGCTCCTGTCTTCACTGCATCTTGTACTGTGAGTGAATATATCAACACTTTTATTCCTCTGGTGGTTCACCACTTCATATTCTTCATGTATGATTTGGAATTGGAGGGAGGGATGTGGCCTGTGTGCTGCTTATTGGTGTTAATATCATTCCTATTGGGGTATGCAGTCAGTAAAAAAGAACTAGATGATCTTTAAGGTCCCTTTCAACCCAAAGCTTTCTGATTCTGGAGATTCTATGGTCCAATCTGTTGCTACATCTTCTCTTCCAACCCAAACCTTTCTATGATTTTGGAGATTCTATGGTCCAGCCTGTTGCTGCATCTTCTGGCTTATTGCTCCATATTTCTTCCTTGGCTGCCTTATAATACTGACCCAGAGTGGGAAATACTTAACTCTTCTGTCCTGGACTAGATGATAGCCTGCTTTCTGGTGACTTCTTCCATTTTCTGCCTAACCTGTCCTCTGAGCCACATGGAGCTGCTGCCCAGAAGGGGTCAGTTATGTGCAGGCCACCTTCCTGGAGATCATTCATCTCCCATTTACCCAGATTACCTCTCTAGCATCTTGACAGCGAAAACGTGTTGAATGGGAATGGCTGCATTCAGGGGATCTGAGACCTCTGCCAGATTTCTTACGGGGAAGCTTCCCCCAGCTAGAAGACAGGAAGGAGGAGTTCAGAGGGGTTGTGTGCTCCACCCACCCAGCTTAATTTGGAACAACACTCTTCAGAGTGCTTGCGTGCAACATCAGGGAAATGCAACGTCACCTGTAGAAGTTTCCTTCTAATACAAAGGCCAAAGAAATACTTGGGTGTCAGGATAGAACTACATTGTTCAGTGTTTCCCAATTATTTGCTAGGGAACAACAACAAGGAGAAAAATGCCCTGTCTAGTGCCTGAAGTAGTTGCTGCTGCTGTTGCTGCTCACCTGTATGGTAGATCTTCCTCCTTGGGCTTACACACGTGGTAGCAGGACATTAGAGATTATTTTGCTGAGGTAGAAGAAAAGAAACCAAATCATAGGGAAAGTTTGTAGGCTAAGTAAAATGACAGTATATCTGGTTTCATTTATCTCTCTAGTATCAGCTTACGTTTCCCTGCCATCAGAGCATCGTGTCACGTTGCAGTCTGAGGCAGCACGTGCAAACCAAGCAAGCAAAAATAGTTATGAGGATTAGAAGTGCTTTTCTCCTTCCACAAAAAAAACCTGCATCTCCTTCCAGATACAGATGGCTCTCGATATGTCATAAGACATATTGCCATGCTAAGTAATAAGAACTATACAGTAGTTTCTCTGGTAAAAAAAAAAGATAACTTACACCCTGAATCTCATTATTTGTTTCTTATTGACAGTTCAGTAGGACAGTAGGTAATACTTAAGATAAAAAAGGGATGATTATTTTAAGTTCAGATTTGAACAAAATCAAAATCTTGAATGAGAATTTGGTTTTTTTTATTATTTTTGGCATCATCCACCACTTCTGGAAATGCCTGTCTGCAGCAAGCTGATCATGCTGCCACAGTACCAGTGCTATGCAAACAAGATTTCTGTTTGGGTACAAGGTGAAGAGAGAGCAGAGATTCTCCTTTAAGATGTTCTTGTAGGTAAAATCTGCCCCTACGAAATGCAGCCTAGACCAGGACTTTATCAAAGAGAGATTTAACAAATCAGTTGGCAAATATATTTAGAAGACACAAAACAGGACTCTGGGATCACTTCATTCCATGTCCTTTGTTTAAATGCAGTTTATCTACCCTGACTCAATTACGATTCTGTTCTGGTAAAATATTTTGCTTTAATAGATAAATAAATTACTGAAAAGAATTTTTGAAGCATCGGTACGTGTTAAGCACTTGGTATTTGTAGGATCTTCTGCAAAGCCCATCTGCTATGCAAATGAATATCTGAGTAACTTCTCAATGAGTATTCATAGAGGCACGGATCAGAAAGACAATTAGCATGTGTTTACCTTCCGGCGGTTTCCATAAAATACAGATTTTTACTTGAATCCTTTACACAATGAGAAATTATTTCCCGAGCTGAAATTGTACACAGTGCAATTAATAATATGGATATATTGTTTGCTTATTAACAGATTTGAATTTTATTTGCTCGTTTCTCTGCTAAGTTCAATTCTCATCGATGGAAAACACATTCGTTCGTTTCATTATTCATGAAGCATGGCCTGTGTGGTTGTGATCGTCCCCACCCTGTGGGGTGAGGTGACTGTTTCTCAGTTCCTTTCAGGAGCACGTGTCCCCACTGACTCCTTCTGTCCTGTCCTAGTGCACTTGGTGGACATCTGGAACGTGATAGAAGCCTTGCGGGAGAACGCGCTCAACAACCTGGACCCCAACCTGGAGCTGAACGTGGCTCGCCTGGAGGCTGTGATTTCAACTATCTTCTACCAGCTCAACAAACGGATGCCAACCACCCACCAGATCAACGTGGAGCAATCCATCAGCCTGCTGCTCAACTTCTTGCTAGCAGCCTTTGATCTGTAAGTCTGCCTTTGGTGGCCACACGTGCTTCCCTCCTCTCCTTGGCTGGTGAGAGGATTTTACTTGCTCTGGAAATATCTTTGGCAAACAGTTTAACAAGTTAAATTGTGACCTAAATAATGAGAATATGAATAGTGCTAAACCAGGGAGAGAACCTAAATTAAGGACCTTTCTGTGGAGCCAACTTCAGCACAACTGTGTTTTCGTCCAGTTACTCAGATTTGTTCCAGCCCATATCAAAGAAGAATTAGATACAGAAAGGAATTTACATCCACTTCTAATTTGCCACGTTATTTATTGACACACCAGTGGCTGACACCACTGCAGTGCCTCTGCAGCAGTGCCTGGGTTAATAGCTCATTATTTTGAAAGAGCTCATTTTCCTCTGAGTTCTTGCAGCTGTAAGCAATTTTTTTTTTCTGGGTCGTGCCAGTGTGGCATGATTTTGAGACCATGACAGAAATAGGATAGAGACCTGGAGGTGATGAAATTCATGTTGTTTATTACTGCATGGGACCCATATTACAAAAGGGACAAGTTTGAGGTAGAGCGAGCCACTTACCTTAATGAGTGTCCTGTGTATGCATATTACAGTTACTGAATATGTAGTCATTAGCCTGTGCTGTGTTATTTGCCACCCTCAAAACCAAGTTGCTGGAGATCAGTGCTTAAGTCTGACAGATGCAGATGACCTTTTGCTTCATTATGGCTTATATTTTGAAAATTTACCAGCTGAAAACACTGGCCGTGATGCATTAAAATAAGGATGCTGCCCCTCTCCCCTCTTTCCTGTCCTCTTGCTTGAAGGCCCTGGTGCTGGGTGTCATGGAGCCAGACCAGCCTGCAGCTCGGTCACCATGGCAACAGGGAGAAAAACTAGATGTTCCACATGAGGAGGCTGCACCCAGCCTCCCCTCCAGCCCCTCTGAGGAGATGAAAACAAAGCCAATCCAGTGTGAAACCGTAGCCTTCAGGAATACTCTTCTCCCCTCACGGGCAGTAAAAGAAGGAACAGGCATTTTAATTCATACTGATGCAGCTGTGGCAAGAACACTAAAGGGTGACAAAAATGACCAGAGACGTGCATTGCTGCGTGCCACGAGCAAACTGCTGCTCAGCTGGTAAGCACAGGAAGACCCACGACTGTGGAAGCAAGACCTGAGATGGTGTGCTGGTTTTGCAGCTCACTGTAAAGGGGTAAAGATCTCAGCTAGACATCAAGGCTACTTACAGCAAAGTGGAGGTGAGGAATTTACTGCCCTGTAAAGGAATGTGCTTAAAGGAGTAAGGTTTTGCTTTTCATGGGAGGGAGCATCCCATGTGCTGTGGGTCGTGACCCGTTTATGTTCTCCCATCAGGCCCTCCCAGGTGTAAGGAGACTGTGACCAGCTCAGTCTGTTGTGCTGCCTCTGAGCAGGATGCACTTCCCAGAAGGACAGAGATGCCCCAAGGACCCCCAGGAAGAGACTTCTAGCTCTGGGGTCTCAGACAGGGACTTGCTGCCTGTCACCTCGTTTTAAATACACCAAATATCTGGGTTGAGGTTCAGGTGCAGTCTGAGATATCTATGTTCAGGCTTCATGGAGATGGGTGTCAGCTAGATCTCTTTACTGTAATGGGAGTTCAGACACCTATCACTGAGACATACACATTAAGTGTCTGATTCTCAAAATATGCCTTACACTTTGGTATGGTTCAGATGATTGAAGTGTTGATTAGCAAGTGATGATTGAAGTTCTCTGTTTCTCAGAGAGTCGTTGCTCTGCATGCTACAGGGACAGTGTGAGAGCTTCTGGGGTCTAACCAGAGCTGATGTCTTTGCTTCTCATGTGGCTCCCTTCCCCACAGTGCAGCAGAGAGGTCCTTCTCTGCTGAAGGCTGCAAGTTGGTAGGAGGAGGAGCATGGTCTTTTCTTGTGCTCCCATGCTCAGAGGGAAGCAGTGCCCTGCATATAGGGGGAACAGGGCTGGAAGTGTGAGGAAACTGGAATTGTCCAGTTTCCAGCTATAGAAACTGGACAATTAAACTAAATTACTGCAGTCTTCTCTGATGAAAAAAGGTTTATTAGGTTCATGGATCATACTGAAATCATGACAGTTGCCTGTAAAAAAAATTCCTGTTATCCTGTTATGCAAAGACAGAGTGTGGAGAAATGGAGTCTGCAGCTTAACATATATGAAAGGACCACAAGGGAGAAGTTAATGTGTGATTTAAAGTCTAATAAGCCTACCACTGTCTCATTTATTTAGTTGTAGTTAATATATACTGCCCAGTGTATGCTGTGCTGGCAGAAATCCTCCAGGCTTTAAACAGTTTCTTCCTTTCTTTATAGCCTGCTGAAAAACTGGCAGGTCTCTCAGCGCTCTGGCAGGGAGTATTTCCCCAAGCCTGAAATACAGATGTCTTCTCAGGAGCTGCAACCTGGCTAGCAAAACTTAAGAGGAACCATGGTGCAACGCTGTGGCATGTAGGCCAGCTTGCTGAACTTCCATCCCATTTTTTAATTCCTTTTCATGGCCTTGGGGAGGCACTAGGCCTGCAGGTAGTTTCCTGCTTACAGGTAGTATTTCCCTGCTGCTCAACCCTGAAGGGAGGAAAAGGTGGGGGGAAAACTGCTAGTGTATCAGCTTTTGGGTGTGATGATGCTCCTTCACACTAAGCCAAAACTGGAGTGCAAGTTATAGAACTGCAAGTCAACAAAACCAAAATTCCCAAACAGAAATGCTGCTCTAATTAATTTGCCATTTTGAGTGTGCAAGTCCACACTGTGTGGTAGAGGATCCTGACAGGCCAAAACCAGTGGGTGGAATGAGGTGGTGAGACTAAAAATCTAGACCAAAATATGCCTGATTTGTTTTCTTAACTGCACATTAAAACTGGGCAATAGCTTGTGCTACAAGATCCTTTTCTCTGTCCTGTGACCTAGCTGTCCTGTGAACAGAGCAGTGAGCTCTAGGCTATAAGCCAGACCCAGTGTGGCTGGAGGGGCTTGACTTATATAGAAAAAAAAAGGGGAAATAGGCATGCCCTTATTTAGCCAAATGGATATTTGAATCAGACTGTGTTCAATACATAAAGATGTTCATTGTGTGTTTAATTCCCTCTCCTCCACCTCAGCAAATCACTGAAAGCCATACAGACCAGGTAGCTTTTACAAATGAAATCCAGAACAAATAAAAGCATTTCAGAGATTTGGTCATTATGCATTTTGCTCTCCTAAGTGAAAGGATTTTGCTTGAATCCAATAAAATTTCCTTTCTGAAACCTCTTTGTGAAAAAAGGGAATTTGTAATTACAGCCTCTGACATTTCAGAGTTGGCTGTCCTGATTAAAGTGGAGAGTAGGAGACCCACAAGAAGCTGAAGAAATTTTGTTACTTTTGGAAGAGAGAACATAAAACCCTGGGGAAGCAGCACTGCATGCCTAGTTAATGAGCAAAATTGTATTTTCTCCAGGTCTGTTCCACGGGACAGATTTGGTGAAGATGTGATGTTAGTACTTTATAGTTCCCCCATGATCTGGCTGTCTCAGTATGAGTATTGCTCGAGATCCTGGCAAATGTCAGGGTCAGCTGTTTGGTGCCACTCTCCTTGCTGACCCACAAGGCAAATTCAGGCCCTGGAGCTGGACTTGGCTTTGTGTTGTCTGTGGATTTTACCAGGCAGTCCACGGGTTTTCCTTGCTCTGGGGAGAAGAAATCTTCTGCTCTGCTCAGGTGTCTGAAAGCATGTCTTAATTTTGCCCTTTTTCCCCCAAGCAGCAGGAGATAACCTCAAGCCCTGCCCATCATTCCCTTTCCTAGGTACTCCATCCTGTGTGGTTGCTAAGTGCATGTCAGCTTCAAGGTTTGCTTTTGCCATCATTTATGGTTCTTGGGCTTTTCTGTAGGGATCTGAAGAGCAGCCTCAGTAAGAGGTGCTACATAAAATGAGAATATTTTCTGTCCTACTTCAACTAGGAAAATTTATATCTCTTTGAGACAGCCTAAAGCTTCTTCCAGGGAGCACCAGCTTCACTAGGGATCTTCTTGCTGCTGTGAGCCACTGCTTCAGCATTTGTTTTTATGCAGCAAACACACTGAGCTCTCAGTGCTGCCATTTGGGTCATCTGTGGTGCTTAGACATAGCTTAGGGCATTTCTGGATCCAAATGATATTGGCAAGTCTTAGGGCCTGCTATGCTGTCTGCTCATCAGCCATCTATATTTATATATGCATGTGTGTATATCTGTGCACACACATACATATTTGCAGGGCAGACTGAATTTATACTGGCTCTGGTGTTGCTTTTATGAATACAAATGAGTAATACAAAATACAGTGTCAAAACTAATCAACTCAAACAGAGAGATTGAAGAGATTAATGAAATCTTTTATTTTTCTGTTCCTGTCTTCCATAAGCATTTGAGTGTGGAAAAAGCTGATGGCTCTAGTGTGGAAAGCTGAAGACGAGTTGATAGGTGTCTGCCATTCAAGAATATAATCCTATTAATAAATGTAACTAAACCTACAGGCAAAAATCATCTAAATCTACAGCACTTCTACATAGGCTTTATTTTTCCCTCTAATTCTTCCATTGCTTCCTAATAACGCCATTGCTTCCCCTTAGAGTTTAAGTATAACAGGTCTTTTAAAAAGCAGCTAAAAACCTCCTGATGAAGCAGTGCAGAAAAATTCACAAAGATCTAAGAGTAGCATGCACAAAGCAAATGCAAAATGACCAAATTCTCACCCATATTAGTGCTAAGTCCTGGTTTACTCAAATTAGAATCCAATTGATGAAGGGCGGAAATAGAAAGCCTTGAAATTAAAGTGTGCACAAAAGACAGTAATGAGGAACACAGTCAAAAATTATTTCTTAAGTAAGTGAGTTTATTTCTTTTAGTCTGTCTCTAGTCGATTTTCACACAAAAAGCAAAATTTTAAGTTAGTGTAAAGAATATTTAGAATTAATATTTATAATCATGGGTTACACTGATGTAGAACTAAATGCAGTTCACCCAATTTCAAAGACAATTAGCTAGCCAAGCATGGGGAACTGACTCATTTTCTGAAGTCTGGGTGACTTAATGAAGGCAGCAGTGAAGCATGTGGCATGCTTTAATGTCCTGAGATGAGTATACCATTCATGTCCACTGTACATCTGTATGTTACTGTATTAATCTCATTTGGGGTTAGCAGAGAGACAGTCAGAGGCTGTGTCTTTCCAGAATCAGTTTATCTTTTAGTTCTGATCAGATACAATTTTCTTCATTGGAATTATAAGTGACAGTCTGAGCAATCTGAGGGATTCCCAATCTGATGGAGCTGGGATTGTTTAGTATGGAAAAGAAGAGGCTCAGGGGAGACCTTACTGCTCTCTACAACTCCCTAAAAGGAGGTTGTGGTGAGGTGGGTGTTGGTCTCTTCTCCCAGGTAACTAGCAATAGGACCAGAGGAAATGAGCTTAAGCTATGCCAGGGGAGGTTTAGGTTGGATATTAGAAAGACTTTCTTTCCTGACAGAGTAGTGAGGCATAGGAGCAGGCTGCCCAGGGATGTGGTGGAGCCAATGTCCCTGGAGATGTTCAAAAAAACATGTAGATGTGGTACTTCAGGACATGGTTTAGTGGTCATGGCAGTGTTGGGTTGATGGTTGGACTTGATGAAGCTCAAAAATACTGTCTGTCTCCCTTTTAAAGCATGATGACAATATGTTCTCACTGATGTCATTGAACATGCATTTGGGAATCTATTAATGCTGAAGAGTTTTGGTGATAGCTGGATGATGTTCCAATGCAACTTTGGACTCTTACAGCCTTATAGTAAGACACTGAGAATTCCAAGAAAAATCACATTTCATCATTCAGATGAAAAAAAGTGGACATTAAAAGGTAGATGAACATACACGAGAGCATGTTCATTCTCATCTTTGGAAAGGGACTGAACATTGCAGCCTTTTTGTTCTGCCATTGCTGTCAGCACTGAACTTGGTTTTGCCTAAACTGGGGGGATAGGTCTCTGAGGAGCTAAGAGTGCCTTGCAGTGTGTGGAGTCATGTCTTACTCGTGCAGCTCAAATATTCCAAGGTTCCTATAATGGCAGGTGATCATTGGGGACCATCATGACTGTAGAGGGCAAATGAGGGTGGCAAGAAGAGGGGCAATAAAGCCATTGTGTGCTTGAAGACAGTGGAAGGAGCAGTTGGCAATGTGCTAAAGGTGAACACAGCATCCTGAGGGTGCAGGATATGGTCACATCCTTCCAGGCAGATAAAATGTCTGTTATTTTTACCTGAAGTGACTGAATTTACACAAAAAAAAACCAAACAAACAACTGTCTCTTTGCCCCAGAGCATACTTCTCTGTGCATTAAATATTAATTTAATAGCATTATGAATTTAAGTTGAAGATAGAGAGCCAAGCACAGCTTCAACTTGAAGAAAGCAGTGGCAAGACTCTTCTGTGTACAGGAAAAGTCCTTTGCTCATTCTGGATACAGGTATACTCCCCACTTTTCAGCAAAGTCCTTTTTAAAGGCTCATGGGAGTCAGGTGTATCGTTTAGAAGGCAGTTGTCAGGTTTTATGGACAGGTACAACAGACAGCTTGTGCAATCCTCTGAGCCCTTTTTCACTTCTCTTCTTCCCAGTGATGATTTTTGCACTTACTCTGCAATCTGCTAGGGACAGAAGATACACAGTGCACTTAGGACAGGGGCACAATGAGTGCCATGGGTGTCTTCTGGTGCTGCTGTAGCACAAATAGCAGCAATAATCATCACCTTAGTGTATAATGAGATAAACAGTTTAATATTGAGCTTCATATACATGATAAATCTGTTCAGAGATCTTTACAGAGCTGATAAAAATACTGATGTTACAATACTGATGTGTGTTCCCACAAAAACTGATTTTAAAAGTCTTACTCCTTTGCATGTCAATCCACATATAATGTGCATTCAAATATGTCATGTCAGTGATATACATTTGAAATGGAAAGAGGTCCATGTCATAAAATGGGCACATAAAATGTCTACTTTCTGCTTTTGAACAGGGAAGGACATGGTAAAATTTCCGTTTTTGCTGTCAAAATGGCCTTGGCAACTCTTTGTGGGGGGAAGATCATGGACAAATTAAGATGTAAGTCTTTGGGTGATATTTGTTACCTGTTAATTGTTGCTGTACTTGGAGAGATACCAGTACATGTAGGAAAAGAGGGAATTAGGATAAATTACAGTTTCATGGTTGGGCTTGGGAATTGAACTACCTACAGCTCCAAGTAAATCCCCCAAAATCTTTGGCTGGACTTCACACTGGACTTCATATTTTTGAAGCCAAATTGCATATATTGAGGTTCTGATTGGTGAATTTTACTTTTGTTTTTTTGGGGGGATGATTGAATTGAGAGCACAGGTAAGTGCCTCAAATGTTCAACACCATAAAGCATCATATAGCAATTTCTTCAGATTTTTTGTAATAATTCTCATTTCACTTAGAAATACAATGTATTTATGCACTATTTATATTTCTTCCTATAGGGCACATACTAATTCCATCTATTTTGGAGAACAGATTCTCATTTCACAGCATTTATTCCCAGTTCCCCAGTAGCCAAGGCATAGTTTACTTGTACTCTCAGTTTAGTTCTATGACATCTGTAGCTCAGATGTTCTGGTCCAGAACACCATTTTCCAGACTTTTTGACCAAAGGATTAATGTCAACCTTTAGCTTCCTCTGAGCCTTCTATGACAGCCAAACAAAACTGGGTTTACAAATTGTTGCTGATGAAAGTAGATAAGTAGAAAACCCAGATGCTAGTTTAGTCTTCCAAATTTGGTGCCATTTTTAATACATTATTTCTATGTAGGAACTCAACTGCAGAATGAACTTAATTTATGACAGTGTTCTATTTATAATTTAACACTGTTAATTTATATGTTCCCTAGGCTGCTTTAAGAATAGAAGCAGGGTCCATTCAGTGGAAGGCTGGAGTATGGTGCCAGTTTTTTGAGTCAGCAGACCCAGGGTCCTGTTGTCAGAATTTCACTTGCAGGTTACTGGAAATGAAGTAGCTGATGTGACAGCTTGAAAAAAAACCACCAAAACAAATGTTCCTTAGTCTATGATCCCCTGCTATGCTTAGGATAATTTTAAACAAGGGGAAGAATAAAGGCTGAGAAACACCTATCTCTGCAATAATAGAACTGTGATATTTTTATACATGAACAAAAAGGGAAGAAATGGAGAGGAGTGAAAAGTAACACATTTGAAAGACCTTCAGTGCTCTGTGTGTCCAAAACAATAATAACTGACTTAATGAACTTGTTGTCAAGATTTAGACTTAACATGGTAAGCTGGCAGTAGGCAAAAAGCTGATGTTGCATATCTTGTCAAATTAGATCCTTCTTATCTGATTAAGTGACTGCCTCATGCCATGCAGCAGCCTTAGCTTAAAAAGATGATAGGAATGTTTTAATATCAAAATCAGCTACTTTTAAAGATGTAAATCACTCTCTGTTTTCTACTGAGAGGGATTATAATTAGCTGCAGTAGTAGTGGAGGTTTCCATAAGCAGAGCACGTTGCTCAGCACTTCTGGTTCAAATCAGGTGATGCTGAGTTCAGAGCACACCTGTAGCTCTCACTGGAGCTGCTGTGTCCTTTTCTTGTCTTTTCCCCCTCAGACATCTTCTCGATGATTTCTGACTCCAGTGGAGTGATGGTTTATGGCAGATATGACATGTTTCTGCGGGAGGTTCTCAAGCTGCCCACGGCTGTCTTTGAAGGGCCTTCGTTTGGTTACACCGAGCAGTCGGCCAAGTCTTGTTTCTCACAACAGGTAACTGGAGAGTGAACACTCTAGACAGGATCTCAACCACTCCTCTGAGCAGGCCAAGACCTTCTCCCTTTCTTACACATATGTGCAGATTTGCCCAAGGAGCACATGGCTGGGTGGAGGGAAGGCCCACTTTGCTAATTTCTGAACCTAGGTTAGGTGCCTTCAGAGGGAAGCTAACTCCTATAGGTTCCTGATACAACCGTGGAGGAGAGAGAAGCTTAGTCAAAAAGTGATTCAGAACAGGATCTTAACTTACATGTTCCTAAATGAGGGATCCTGACTTCATAATTTAAGCACCTAAGTTAGATACTTGAATTTAGGTGATACTCTGAGACACGCAGTCTTCCACTCTGGCTAGTTGTTGTTGCTACAGCCATATATGAGACTTTACCTTCTCCATGCAAAGCTCAATTCCCACTGAAAAATCAAACTTCATGTTTTCCAAGTGGTGTACACACAACAGCAGTTTACAAGTAAGAAGAAAATTGCCTTAAACCTTAATTGAAAATGCGAGTCGGTAGGTGTTAGAAAATCCCTAGTCTCTTACAGATGACATCAGTGAGGTAGGGTCAGGAAAGCAAAGAATTGATCCTGAAGAAAATATGAGATTTTTTTCACAGCTCACCAGACTCTGTAGGTGCCCTGAGTACAGTACATTGGCTGCATCTAATAGCTAGGACTTCACACAATCCCATAATTGGGACTGCTTGTCCACTTCTCCAGTGGAGAAAGAGAATTCTTCTGGATCTTGCCACACATCACACTGTATAATTCCAGAAATATAAAGTAAAGGAAGATGCTGAAACTGGGAAAATGTTAGAAATAAAGTGGTATTTTCCTTCTCTTTATCCTTCCATTTGCTAATTGAATACTGTTGAACTAATATGTTGAATGGAGCATGAATAGTGTCATTTTCATGCAAAATAGTCTCATTTTTTTTGTTTTCCCTCAGTTTCATCAGTAATCAGTAGGCACTCCAGTCAACTGAATGGCATTGTTGAAATTCATTTATTAAATCATCTCCCAAATACTTTTAAATGGTAATGTTTGCATGTGTAAAACTAGTCTCGTTTCACAGAGGGAGACTTGGGAGAGCATTTCATCTGATGTTGAAGGATTTACATAGTGAAGTAACTTTTGGTAGTTCTGTGTGTTAAAATAATAGGAGTGCTCTTGCATGGCAGCAGGGCATTCAGGCTTTGCATGCTGGGCATGCTATTAGTAAAGATGAAAAAAGCAATTTCTTTTCTCTAAAAAAGGTCATTCAAGTCTCATTTTCTATCTAAGCAGCCATCAGAAATTACAATTTCATTGACACTGCATCCAAATGAGTGCACCAGATGTACCATGGTGCCTTAAGAAACAAAGTCTCCAGACAGGCATTAGTTGGTTTAGTTCACAGCCTCCACTTGAAGGAAGCAAGAGTTAAGCCTGTAATTCATGTAGGTACACAGCAGATTTACAAAGCTGCTGGTTTGCATCTTTCAGCAGCCAAGTACTCTTGTAAATCTAGTATAATATTTCAGTTAAATTCACTTTATCTAACTCTCATGACATCCTCACTACGGATGAACCAGAGTTCTGAAATGAGAATCAAAACAATATATCCCTGTGACACTCTGATAAATTATATTTACTGTCTTAGTCACACTGTAGGTCATTCACACTCTCATATTCTACTTAGTGGTATCAGAAGTTGACACCTAGGGCTAAGTTTGGCACTCTCTCTTGTTCTCAGTATGGATCACTTCTGCTTACCCAAAGCCTTTCAGCTTCCTGATACATAGATTGTTTGATTTCAGGGAAAGGAAAAAGTCTGCTCACAGTGTCAAATCCGTTTCAGTTTGCATCTGAAGGGATTTTTCCTGTTGCAGAAATGTTTTGTTTTTCTGACTTGTTTATTGGATGAAACTATGTATTTTCCTTTGTCTGTGGACCACTGCTAGATTGAATGGCTGTTCAAAATAGAAACAACCATGTTTTCTCATCAGCAAATTTTTGGAACACAAATGCCAGAGCAAGTGACTTAATGCCTCAGAACACTTACCTATGGCTTAAAAAGGTGTTTTATCACCACAGCTTTCCCCCATAGGTAGGATTAATGTGACGTTATACTGTATTGCTATTAAAAAGTGTAGTCATTCTAAAAAAAACACTTCTCTTAATCCCAAACTAAAAAGATAGACACTAACTTCATTTTCTTACCACTTGGCTAAGTGTTATTCCACAAACCTCGACTCCATCTGCATGTAGCATATATTTAGAAAACAGCTCTCAGCTTCAACATTGCCAGCAGCTGAAAAAAAAACCCCAAACCTGCAGGAGGAACATAAGCCTTTTAAAATGTATGGAAATTGTTCTGCTGGTGTCCTTCTATGGGACACTGCCCTCTCTAATCCATAAAATCAGTGACCACCAGAGGAGCTCTGCCATAAAGCTGTCAGCGACAACAAGTTGCTTTATTTAGTGCAAATCAGATTTTAAATTATAGCAGCATTCAAAAGTCTACTACATCATGGAAGAAGTGTTCTGGTCTCCTTATCTATTTGCTTGTTTAGACTGATTGTGTGTTTTCTGCCAACTTACCTGTCTTCAAGAGCAGAGGGCAGACTTAAGGCTACTCAGCTCTGCAGTATGGGGGCCAGGAGGACCCTTCTCCTAAACTTCATTCTGCCTTTTCTCCTCCTGTTCTCAGTTCTGCTGCAGACAGCACAGACACTTGTTGGTGGCATTGGTCAGTAAAACCATGACAAACATCCACAGCAGATCTCCAAAAGACAGATCCCCTTTCTGTGAGCTGCTGCTTATAGCTTAGGATGTCTATCTGGGAAGTGGTCATCCACTCTCCATGGGTGGGAAGGTAATTTGTACCACAGGCAGGTGGTAGTTGTTTGACTGGACTTCCATACTGCAGATATTGTGAGAAAAGTGTTTCAGTGAGATTTAGAGCTCATATTCTGGCCATTTCTGTTCATTAAAGAATCAAGACCATTTTAACAACTAGCCTGAAGTGTTTTCTCTCCTCCTAGGGACAAACATCTTTCTGTATTTCCCAATATCTTGCTCTATTTCAGTCCTGAAACTGTAACAGAGTGAGATGTTTTCCATTGATCGCTCGGTTTAGAAGAGAAATAATAATTTTCTTTACATCTGGTGGCAATTGTATATAAATGCAGCACAGAAACTCCATCTGGAAACCTCAGCTCCTAAAAGCATTCCACAACACATGGAGATGACACATCTCACCGCATAGCTGCTGTTTTGCTTCCTCATGGGGTAACCACAGTTCTTTAGCAAGTTAAAGCAGTAGCTTATGCAATCAGATATGAAAATTTAGCAATCCCTTTGGATATGAGGATGCTACTTAAATATGTATGTCTATAAATTATATCTGCACACATTCTCAGCAGGGCTTAATACTTTTACATCTTAATTTTACTTTAAAGGAAGGCTCAGTAGCTGATTTCTTAGGGACTCTCTGTCCTTGACCACACAGTAGCTGTGTACTTCAGCACACAGTATGCAGCCAGTATCCTACCTAGGAAAGAGCAAGTGTTTATGATGGAGATACCTCAGACTGAAATATCACCTACAGATCTGAAAAAACAAATGAACTAAGATTTGTTTGGACTTTTTCCAGACACCTAAGAAACTTAAGGCCCTAGATTACATTTTAAAAATCAGCAGGGATATTTTAGAGTTTAAATCTCTTTACAAGATAAAGGAGCATAGATCTTTAAGTGTGTGGAGAGTTTAGAAACAGTTGCATTCCCTGAATGTGTGCAAACATTATCATTATTTCCTTTCATTTGATGGAGTACTGTCAGTCATTCTCTGCAGTGACTTTTCATGTGAGAATCAGTAATACATAGTGACACCCTACGTGCACGTGTACTCAAAAGCCAGGAAAACATGAAGAGTTGAGTGCCAGCCTTATCCACAAAGCATCTTCAGGCAATGATTTTAGGAGAGAGTCTTCAAGTGAGTGGGAGCTGTGTGTCTCCATCCTAGCCTTGTGAGAAGGACTGCTAGTCATCAACAGTATACAATGTTAGCTACTAAAAGGAGTCTGGAAAAGTTTTGCTACTGTCAAGTCCTTTTTAGTAACCCAGAGCTAGAAGCAAAAAGTGTCTGGAATTTGTATCCAAGTGTTTTTGTAAGGACAAGATAAAATAATTTTGGTATGTCTACTGATTCTTTGTGCATGTTTGTTTGCTTGTTTGAGCAGAAAAAAGTCACATTAAACACTTTCCTGGATACTCTCATGTCTGATCCCCCGCCACAGTGTCTAGTGTGGTTGCCACTTCTGCATCGACTGGCAAATGTTGAAAATGGTAAGTAAGGGCTGCTGCCAAAACAGTTACAAGAGTAAACTTCCATGTGATGATTTTCTGGCTCTGTAGGTGGTTTTGTAGGAGCTACTGTACTGGGCTCATTGACTCCATGTGTTGTTTTTACAGTCATTGGTAAAATATTTAAAGATTCCTACTGGCCAGTCAGCCAGGAATGTGGCTTAATTTTTGCTGTGCTCAGGAGATTGTCCTGATCATTTCCTCTCCTCATGTGCTCTAGATAAGGAAACTGCAACAGGACATGATCCATTCACACATTTACATTTGGTACACTATCAAGGCCACAAATTTATTAGCTATGACATATGGCAGCAGAGAAGGAACAGCTTGACAGCTTCCGCTCATGCAGTATTCTTGGCAGATGATGTCCAGTGCAGTGCAAAATATCAGCCAAAAGGTCCTTCTGAAGGATCTCCTCCTGAGCCTACACTGCCAAACAATATACTCTGAAAAGTGGGTCCCAGATTTGTCCTTATCTTTTGCTTGTGTGGAAGATGAGGATTTATCTGTGAGATGCCCCTTTGTCCTCAAGGGTTGTCTTTCCCCCAAATGAGCAGATCACAGCTTTTAAGACAGGAAGGGACTATGAGATCAACTCATTTGATTATTGCACAGTGCATCTTGCATATCTGTGGGCAGTAACATGTTCCTCAGTCTTCCAGCTCCCTGAGCTTCTGGGGAAACGTTCACAGACTCACAGATGTAGTCCTTCAGCCAAACCCTTCTTATGCTGTTTCTGTAGAAAGTGCAGGAGCAGAGCTAAGAGGCTTGTGCATCTATCTCACTGTGTGCACTGCCAGAGTGCAGCCCACAAACACTGCACAGCTCCTCCTGTAGTTCTGCAGAAGCTTCCCAGAACTATTGGAACTCCCCAGTTCCAGTGCAGCCAGCTTCTGCTCTCCAGAAGGACCAGCACTGGCAATATTAAATAGAAAAACATCATGAGATAAGAAATGCTTTTACTGTCTTACTTATCTGGGTACACTTGTTCCCAATCTGGCACTTCTTGTTCCTGGGCATCAGAGGGAATGGTGGAGACAGTCATTATTCCAACACTTTAAATCTAGAAAAAGAAAGATTTAAAAATGGAGGACATTTATACAAATTTTTTAAATGTGAATTTAGCAAGATAAATGGAAATTTTGCAAATAATGTTCCAGCCTAGTATTTTGCCTCAGAGGTGGTTGGGTGGTTGAATGTTCCTGTGTTCTTGCTGCCTTGAAGGTTTACCTCTAGCATAACTGAAGATTTGGGATGCTGCAGGGAAAAAGAAATGAAGGGGGCAGAAGGAAATAAATACCATGCATACTCATCCTGTTAGGCAATAAAAGTATTTATACCATAATTTAAAAAAAAAATGGGGCTGGTGAAGGGGGAGGTATGCAGCCATTTTTTGGCACTAAAAGGAGAAGGAAGTCACATGGTCTTACACAAAATAAATTTTTCTTCCACTAAAAGGCACAAAAGTCCTTCTTGGCTATAGAGCCATCTATCTACCCTCCCTTCTTCAAGCTCATCATCCATCCCTGTCCCTCACCAGCTTCGTGCTGTTTCCCAGCCTAGAGCACTAACCCTTCTGGCTGCGATATTCTGGCAAGGAATTCACACCCCGACACACTCAGCTCTGATTCAAATCCTCCCAGACTGAACCTTATGACAGAAAAGCAGAAGGTGCCTGAGAACAAGGAGATGTTCAGTACCCCCTGGTAAATTTGGTACGTGCTGTAGTGAGGGGAGAGGAACAGAAATAGCAGTATTGCCAGGAAGGAGCTTCAGAATGTCTTGATTGGTGCCGCAATGTGCTCAGTGACTTGCACCCTTGTTAGTGTCTGCCTCGTGAGTGGAGCAGAGAACAGGACCATACAGGTCTCTTCAGTGGCTGCCATCCAAAGCAAAGTGTTCAATTCCATAGGTAGACACCTAACTGACACCAGTTGTGCAGGTGAGGCAGCAATAATTAAGAGACAGCGATGTACCTAAGGGAGCTTTTGTGTTTCCAGTAACCAGACAGCCAAGTTTGACTTCTCATTGCTTCAGTTCCTCAGCCCAGCAAAGCATTCTGCTTCCCCCAGCAAGGCAGCTGGAGAGTGCAGTGGATTTCCCAATCATGTGACTTTCCTCTCCCGTGGATTCTGTTAGACACTGAGCACGTTTTTCACTGCTGTGGGCAGGAGGTGCAGACGCCAGCTCAGAAGTGGTGGAGGGTCTGGAGCCCGGTGTAGGAAGCATTGCCCGTGGCTCAGCACGTGGCTGGGTGGCTGCTCAAGTGCTCACGGGTCAAAGCTGTAGGCAGATCACCAGGAGCAAAGAAGGGATTCCCCTTTCTAAACTCTTGCTGGGGGTTTCTCTGCTGTGTTTTATAGCTCGATGTTTCTCTCTCCTGCAGTCTTCCACCCCGTGGAGTGTTCCTACTGCCACAGCGAGAGCATGATGGGCTTTCGCTACCGCTGCCAGCAGTGTCACAATTACCAGCTCTGTCAGGACTGCTTCTGGAGGGGCCACGCCAGCGGTTCCCACAGCAACCAGCACCAAATGAAGGAGTACACGTCATGGGTAAGGGGAGGCTCGCAGCTCGCTGCCTTCCCCCGGGCAGCCGGCGGCACAGGAGGCGGGGGTGGGCTGTCCTGGGTGTGCGGCGGGCAGGGCTGGCGACAGGGCAGCACCAGGCTCAGAGCTTCTCCTCCTGCTGGACTGAGGGTGAAACCATCGCTGGCTCGCTCTGTTTGGCTGTGAGTGAAGCAATGATTATTAATGCTCATTCAGCAACGTTTTCAGTTGAGTGGCTGCAGCATCTGTGTAGCTCTTGGGTTGGTCCTGGCACTGCCAGTGTGAGCGTGGTCACAGGCTTAGCTCCACAGTGGTGCTTACCATAGAGAACACACTTCAGCCTTTTTGTTGTTAAAATAATTCATTGCTTTTTCTAAGCTGAAAGGGAAGTACCAACAGCTACGTTAACCTTCTCTGAAGGGTGTGAGACCTGGGGGCTAAGCTCTCCATAAACTGGAGCACAGCCCTTGGTCACAGAGCATCCCTACCCTTCAGGGTTCAAATCCAGAGACCAGCAGAAAAATCCTAAGTAATCTTAAATATTAGAGAAGTTGATTGTTACAAAACCAAAAAAATTATGCATATGGCAAAAGTTTACGTCTATACTGCACTTTATATGTGTTTATGAACAAAATTCAGATTAACACTTTCTAAATGTCTGTTTTTCTGTTGATGAACAGGCAAGAGTTAAATTTGAGGAGGTTTGCTCTGTATGCCAGTCACACAGCCTTGTGCTGCATCCCAGCAGATCTGGGTCTGTAATTGGTTTTGTGGGTCCTAATTGCTGCCCATTGCATAGACAGGAGTGGCTTGAAGTTTAGTCTCTGAATAGGACAGTGCCCATGGCATAGCTCAGACTCCATTCCTAACAGCATTTTGTATTATAAAAGCACTTTGTTGTAGCCTGGGAACTACAATTACAGGTAGGAAATAATTGGAAAACTTGAGATTTCTGCTCGGCAGAAGTCAAAATGTGACTGCATGCCTGGTGCTTTCAAATGTTTCCTTGTCAGAAAGAAATGTTTTGCTTTAAGTTTGAAATTGCCTTTCTGTGGTGTTCATTAGCATTTGTTCAGACCAGGTTAGCATACTCCATAATGCATCTGTGTCGAGCTCCACATGCAGATTAAAGGTGTTCATGGGTGCAGTGGAGCTCAACTGTTCTCAGTTCAGAGGGAAATTGCATCTACAATGAGAGAGGAAAAGCCTGAGCTTTACATATTTAGGTTAGGTTTCTGTAATGGAAATATTTCACTGTGATCTTAGTTACAGTTGTGAGTCAAAGCAGGATGTGTGCACAAATACAATACCACTCCTGTTAATTTCCAGAAAGATTCTTAAACCTCAGTGTGTATAGATGTGTTTTGGGGGAGGAGACAGTCTTAAGGATCTCTGCCTCTGTTCTGCTGGCAGAGAAGCTGAATCACACAGCAGTGGGTTGGATTCCCTGAGTATCTCTCACACAGCCTAGAAGACACCCTAGATCTCCAAGCCCTTCCTTAGAAAACTGGAAGGAAAACAGTGAAAACTTAGAAAACAAACAAAACCAGAAAGCAGAAAGTACTGGTGTCTGTTTTTAGACTTGCTGATGGGGTTTCAGGGTGAAGAGCATGCTTCTTGTGCAGAGCCTCCCCATCCTTTGGTGACAGTGAAAGTCTCGGCCTCCTGTGGCACGCTGTCACCGTGGGGGGACAATTCCCACCCTGCACGTGTCTCAGATTTCCCATTCCCTGGTGTGGCAAGGGCTGCAGCAGCCACGGGAGGTGGAGGAGGAGCAGCTAAACAGTGCAGGGTGCTGGAGCTGGAGAGGGAAATACCAAGCAGGAGAAGGGATCTAGCAGCCTGGCCACAGCTAGGAAGGAAACGGTGTCCTGTAGGGTGTATCCAGATGGACAGGCATGCACAGGTCAGTTCTGCTTGCACCCCCAAGATGGTGAGGAACAAGCCTTCTCCAGGCCAGATGATGCTGGCTTTGTGCTGCCTGAGTGCAGCCATGGCAACTGCTCTGTCCATCTAGATACACCCCCCGAGCCTACTCTAAAGGCCTCTGAAGGTAAGAGTGACCTTTCCTCCAGCCTGAGCAGTCTTTGCCTTACCATAGCCTCGGGGTGGGAGGGGGCAAGGGGGACATCACTCAACAGGCATGTAAGCTGTAGAGCTTCCAGTTGTTTTGTGCTTCCTATAGTAGAAAGAGTATGCACCTTGCTTGTCCAGATTACCTCTACCTTCCTTGTTCCTCCCAGAAATCACCTGCTAAGAAGCTAACTAATGCCCTTAGCAAGTCTTTAAGCTGTGCTTCCAGCCGTGAACCTTTGCACCCAATGTTCCCTGACCAGCCTGAAAAACCTCTAAACCTGGCTCATATTGTGTAAGTATCTGTGTGCTGTAGAGAAAGTAAGCTTTGTTGTAGGAGTTGCTTACACTGAGTGTAGGTACTAGAGCTCTGAGGAAAATGGGAGGCAGCTGTGGCATGTTGAGCTCAGTCCATCACAAGTGTGAAATTGCTGATAGGGATATTTAGTATAAAAATGTTCTTCTGGTGTGACCTCACTTGAAAAGTTGGTGGGACACGTACATATAACTAAATACAGTGCTGGTATGTCCCCATTCTCCTCAAGAGATGTCCATGCAGTTTCATGATTTCAGCACTTTGGGGTGTATTTATGCCAAGAACATCGGTTTTGTCATTAGAGACTCTCAACATCAGTGCATCCCAAGGTGTGTCTTGGCATGAGGCACTGGAGAAAAGTGGATTCTGACCAGTTTTGCTGAAATCAGTGTTGGAGTTCTTGCTGACATTAGTGGAGCTGTGGCTTTACCCAGCCCTGAGGAATTACATGAGTGTGCATAAGAAGCGTGTCCTTAGTTGCCAAGTCACTTGAAGAGAGTCTGTTATCTTCACATTATGATATTTTGGGAAAGCAAAATTATTTTTATTATAGTAGTTTGTGTCACTGCTTCTCTGCAGGAATCAAGAAAATCAAAGTAGAGACAAAATGTATTTGTGCAGGCTGGGGAAATTATCACTTTGAATTTTTTTATTCTGAAGTATGTCCACTGTCTGGAGTGTCAGTTGGTCAGATTTTCTCAGGTAACAATTTGTTTTACCTTTGCTTCCTGGATAAAAAAAATTAAAAGTAATTAAATATTCCATAGAATTCAGGAAGAATCAAGACACTGGTCAGAAGAAAGTTACAAAGAACTTAACTTGGAAACAATATTCCAAATATACTGTCTTGAAAACATTTCTCTTATTCTCATGCTTTTCTTGAGAAAATCTCTTTCTTAACCAGCTTCCCAGGGGCCCTGACTGAAGCATTTCAGGCAGCAGCCATTAAAATTGTATTTGCATGCTACATATCTGTGTTGGCTGCTGGAACTGTTCTGGTCTGTAATTATTACACATATTTACTTCTGTCAGAACTAGATGTTTGTATGTAGCACCCTTAAGGGCAGCTGCACACCAGCTGTTGTGGACTGTGCAACACCTGGAGAGTTCATCTGACCTACCTGATGTTCTAAGGGTAAATCCTGCTGATGATCCTCCTCTTGTTGTTACAGCAGAACTTTTTCAAGGCTTAAAAGAATGCTCTGCTCTTCAGAGATGAGGTGCCTCTGACAGATGCACAGTGCCAGATCCCTGTGGCACTCGTCTGGCAGTTAAAACCCCTGCACCTTGTTATGAAGGTGTAATGGGAGGGTGTTGTTCTTTGGAAGAAATCCTCCAGATTTGGATCTGCTGAGCTACCTTGCTGCTGTGCATGGTGTAAAAGCCTGGCTCTGCTGGCAAGTCAGTGATAATTTCACAGGGCAGATTTTGGCCATCCTTAAGAGAAGTGGAAAGAGGCAGAGAGCATGAAACACAGAGAGAAGCCTCGGTTACCTTTGGGCTGGAGCCCCTCAGAGGCCTTGGGGTATGTCAGAAGATGAGGGATAGTGAAACCTGGGCTACTGTGAGTGAGTTAAATGCATTTAGGCAAGGCAAGGGGAAGGTATCATAATTGAGTAGGCTCTGTTCCAAATCTTTGCTGTGAAATTTGCAACTTCCCTTCTTCCTAACTATACAGACGTAATTTAGAGTGACTGGATGTGAGAATGAACCACCATCTATTTTGTTTTATAATAGAGTTTCTCTTTATTCATAGATGAAGGGCAATATAACCTGGAAATATATATTGGCTATAATGATACATGAGTGAAAAGCCTCTAAGTTGTGGAGGTAGCACGATCTACAGCGTAATTCACATAAATTAACTTGAGGGGAGAGAGATTCTCTGGTACCTCATTGAGACTATCTTCTCACTGATGTGATTTTTATTTTTAAACCTAATGGAAGTTGAGAGAAACAGCTCTGGGCAGGAATCCAGGCAATAAGAGTTTTATATGTGCATTAGATGGAAGAGTTTTGGCAACAAAACAGTATCCTTTTCTTAGCTTCTAGCTTAAATGTGTACAAGTAGTCTGTGCATTACTATGCAGCCTTTCCTTTTCATCCTTCTACCTCTGGGCAGTACCAGACAGAAAGACTGCATGGGTTTTTTTTGTTTTACTGCTGCCACACAAAATGTTCAATTAAGCAAGAAACAAATATAAAGCTTATCTAGAGAAGTAGTTATCAAGATGTCATTAACCTGATGGAGGAACTCCCCTCACCGATGGAGGGGTCATTTTTCTGTTGTAAGATTGGCAACAAAAAAGAAACACTGGACTGCAGAGATGACAAATGGTGTGGCCAGTGCACCACTGGAGACTTTTCAAAGACATTCTGCACTGGCCTGACTTTGTTTCAGTTAAGCCTGTGGGACCATTATTTTTTTCATCAGTGTGAAGAGGTTTAGACCAGCATGGAGCACTATGGAAAATCCCTTTCATTTAATTTGGTTTATTACAGTGGGTATGTTATGCCATAACATGCTTTTACTCCACAGCATATTCCAATCAATAGTATTAAATGTTTTCTGCCTCCTTGAGGAAAGTTGATTGAATATCAACAGCTCACTTTTATCAGAAAGCTTAATCATTCCCAGAAGTTTAGAAATAACCTCAGAAAGATAGACATTTATAGCTAACAGCTGGGTTTTCCTTTGCTTTACCATAAAGTCTGCTGTTCCTGTCTTATCACATCACACAGCTGTATATGTATGTTTGAACATATATTTGATAATCAATCTAAACCTGAGGAATGTGACAGTGGGCAGCAGTCTTTAAGAAACTTGCCTTGGGGAAGCTCAGATTAGTTTAATATACTTTTCTTCATATAAGAACTGACAAACTAATGCTAATCACAAACCTTTGGAGTTTTTAGACATGCACAGACAGGAGTAACTCTGAGTATGTAAACAGATCAATGACCTTTTATGTGAAGAGGCTCTCCTGCTTTTTGCAGAGTCAGGGCTGTAAGGATGGAGTATGTCCAATGTACTACTTAGACCACATATATATTAAACTGTCAGTTTAATTAATGATCTTTTTTCCATTTCATTTTGGCTGCAAAAGAGATACTTGGTGAGTATTTTTCTTCTTTAGTACACTTACTGGAGGAAGAAGCTTGGAAAAAATGTGATAATCTCATTATTATCAATCTGTTTTATCAGAGTCCAGCAGACTCAGAACAAGGAGTTGTCTTTGAATACAGAGACAGTGAAAGGGAAGAGCTCTTTTGGGAGTTAGAAACTTTCTCTTCCACCCTTATTTTGGGATAAAGCATAGAGAAGACAACCTGAAGTGTCTATGTGGTGATCTGCTGAAGTCCATGGGTGCCACATACCCACTTCAAGCTCTGCCAAGGGAACACTCCTCCTGCCTCCTTCTCTGGGACAGTGTTGAGAACCAGCCTCTCCTTCCTTCTCCTCTGCTGTTTAGGACTCCACAGCCCAGGTTTAGACCCATCTTTCAGAACTCCCAGTCTATGCCCAGTTAGGTTTTTAATGTGATCAGTGGCCAGTGATTGCACTGAGAAAAGGAAAAATGCAATAGTCACAGGTAGTTGATGTGAACTATTTCTCCTACATCAATTACCAGTTTACCACTCCCAGGCAACAAAATACCAGTTCATTACCTGTTAAATAAAATTAGTTTCTATGTATTCTCTTGGAGTTTATTTTCAAATTTCTGTATTTCAAGGCTCATACCACAATGGCCAGTCTAGTGGATTGACTCTGATTGTGGCCTTGTCCAGGCTCTTCTGAGCTCTGATGAAAGAGTCCATGAAAAATAATATTAAACACTTCTCCATAATACATAGAACACTAAGTGCTGCTTCTCAAACTCAGGACTGACCAGAACTGGAGTTTTTTATATGGGTTTGTAGATGTAGGGTTAGGCTAAAACTATATTTTCATATAAATAAATAACGTGCCAAATGCTGCATCTTTCTATTCACACTTTTAAACTTCTTAAATGCTGATAAATCCCTTCAGACTTGTCAAACAAGACCACATTTATGCTTGTTTTCTAACAGTCACCAAATAAGAAAGATGACATAGATGAATAGTTCACTTCTGTGCAGAACTGGCTTTCTTCATTTCTTACAGATGATTTGGAGGATTGGTTGTCTTGACCCCAGTATTTTGCAGATGACCATTGTATTTTGATCTGCAGAATTCAGGAAGCAAGACAGACCTTTCACGGAGGTTAAAGGAGATATTAATCAACTTGAAATCTAGGCAATTTGATGTCTGAATTATATATGGATTCAGGTTCCACTCATATCTGATTGAAACCTCTGTGATTTTACTAAGATATTTTTTAATTTTTCCAGAATGTCTCTGTCTTTTGCCCAGTGTTGTGTAAGAAGTCAGTTAAGAAGGGAAAAATTCTCCTTAATGAATACAGAAGAAAAAATTATGCACAAGATATTTTTTAAGAGGAGACAGTAGAAGAAAGCAGAGGAAATATTCCTTCTCCTTTCATTTTGAGTGAGAGAAGGAAATAAAGAATGTAATAATAAAACCATCATTATTAACAGGTCCTCTTAAACTAGACATTTATTTTAAATTCTTATTTGAGGGTTTGATATACTAGTTGAAAAGCTTTCCAGTGAAACCAGTCTAGTACTACATGCATTTTCTGAGACACTGAAGGCTATGGGTACACAGTGGTCACTATGTGGCTATGGCAGCATGGAGCTTAGCATCAGGGATAACCTCATGAGAAGTTGCAATTCATTGGCAGCTCCCCCCTGCAGACTGTTCTGCCACAGCAAACCTGCTGCCAGTGCTCAGCCTAACTGGGTGAAATCCAGCCATCAATTACAGGCTCTGGAAGGAAAAAAATACAGAGCAGCTGTTTGCCCAAGCAAGATAAAAAGTCGAGCAAGTTGCTTACCACCCACCTCAGCACACACAAAAGCATTCTTTTTTCCTTCCAGGCCATTTTTTCTTTCCACTTTTCCAAGCAACATGGTGTTTTTATTGACTTCTGTTTAAAAATACATTGTCTTTAGTTTAGAACTATGAGCTGCTTAAAGCAGAAGATGCTAGCTGTAATGTTCCTTTAACAAGAAGCTCGTTTAATTCTTTGCAGATGCTCTTGCTGATGAGTTTTCTTTTGTGCAAAATTAATGCAGCTGGATATTTTGCCTTCTTCTAGGCCCCCCCGACCTGTAACCAGCATGAATGACACACTCTTCTCCCACTCTGTCCCCTCAGGAAGTCCTTTTGCAAACAGAAGGTGAGTTCTTATCCTAATTTATGTTCAGCCATTATGTGAGAGTGGTGAAGGTTTCCATTTTCAATCCCCCCCAGAAGAAAAAATAAATAATAAAGAAAATGAACAGACTTGAGGAGAGAAGTACCTCAGTTATTTTGGACTGACACTGAGATACCTGGATGGAGAGGTGGAGTTAGGACATCCTAAGCTCCTCATAGCAGAGCACAGCACTTCAGTTCTCATTTGAGCCATGAGCATGTGGCTCCCATGCAACCTAGACCTCCTCCCACAGGTCCTAAAAATGGGCTATTGCCAAGAGACCATTTTGCAGCAGCACTGTGAGAATAGAACCTGGGACATGCTGTTGCCTACTGGGAATGCCTGCATCATACTGCAAGGTACAATATGAGCAAAGAGGGAATGGTTCCTTCTTGCAAGGTATAGCAAGACATCCTTACTCCTGTGGAACCATTCAGATTTTCATTAGAGGCTACAAGAGAGAAAGAGTACTCATGGCATATGGTGACCCTTCAGCAAACAAACCAGAAAAGAGTGGTCAGAAACATTAATCCCAAAGAGAAGGTGCTTGCAGTGTACATTTTGGCCAAGGAATTTGGCTCCTGTGGCCAAAATACCTGTGTAGCATTTGCTGCTGCTTCACCCAATCTATGTAACCCTACCAACACACATAGATGAGAAGGTGGCAGAAAGACAACTTCCTGCCTTATGGGGGAAGGTGAGTGATCCATCTTCCCTGGGTGCATTTTATTGCTTGATTCC
>NW_008603421.1:16134-30888 GCF_000691845.1 Merops nubicus | reverse complement strand
CTTCAGTGGTCCTGAATAACCAAGAACAGTCTGAGTTTGCATGGCTACATTTTTAACACCAAAACCAGCCCGGCAGTGTACCACGCTCCAATGTCAGGGTAAAGGTTTTTATTGCTACTTTGATGGATGAACTTTGTTACCAGGAGCTGTAGACTTAAACCTCTCTGTTATCTTAGTGCAAGCAGCTGCTGGATGTGGCTGAGATGCTTTCTGAAAGCCAGAAAAAATCCTAATTCTTTTAGTTTTGTGTTCTTTAGTAATTCAGCTTTAAGTGATAGTCTTTAACTATCAGGATTAAACATACATGATACCTGAGCCATTAGAATTCCTGTTCTCATAGAGGAAGAACTCCTTGATGGAGAATTCCCTGAAGGCAGGAGACAATAGACCCCCCCAAACCATAGGTACTCAGAATTCCTTATAACTGGATAGTATGATGTCCTTATGCAGCACAAAGTTTCCATGATGCAGCAGTCAGTTCTGGTTTTTTAAGGGTCAACAGTACCCTGGTATGTAAAGCAATTACATTGCTTCTATATTAAAGACTAGTGTAACTTTTGTTTCAGTGATCTAGAAGGATTTTGAGTGTTTGACAGCTGTCTCTCATTATTTTGATTTTCATCTCTTATAAATTTAATTTGCATCTTTTTATTCAAAAGAAAAAAAGCACCCTACAAACTGGCAAGTCAGTATCCTTTCTAAATGGCTGCAAATTGCTTTTGTTGTGATGAACCCACTCTGAACACACTGCTGTCTGTGTATAATTTTTAGGGTATTAACAAGGTCTCATTGTTTGAATCATTCAGGTTACTTGGGGGTATAAATGCAGCCAGTCCTGTGGCTGATGAACATTCTCTTATAAAGCTGTATGTAAATCAGCTTCACAACAATTCACGGTCAGTATGAGAGCACTAACCCACTAATGGCTGTAGTTTTGTAGCTCATGCACTAATCATTAGCAATTCTACTAAACTACTAAAGATATTCTTTACAGCAGGCTCTGGTGGGCTGGAGGTTTTCTGTGGCTCTAATTAGTCTTTTGAATAGACTTCCTGCTGGCTGTGGGCTTTGCCAACTTCTCTTGCTTCTGCCCAGCACAAATCTCCCATTTTACCCCTTCATGTAGCATTAATGTTAATGTATCTAGAGGAAGATGGAAACATTGTTTTGGAAAAACAGAAAAATGCACCTTTATGCAATGTTGTTGTCTGTGTCTGACTTGCTTGATGCATTCTTGACTAAGGAACGAAAGAGGCTCGCAGGAGAGCCTGCAAACGACTCTGGCCTTGCAGCCAGCCTCCTCTTCCTCTCCCACAGCTCTCACTGCTGGTGGCCACTGTTCTGCAGCTAGCCCTGCTTGCCAATAACCTTCCCCAGACCCCTTTGCTTTGCTTTTCAAAGTGGCCACAGAAAAGGAGGATCTAAATTTTTTGCTGAAGCTAATGAAGACTTCCCATTTACCCAGTGAGCACTAGATTTGGAGTGAATCCTCTGATCCTGCACCCTTTTTCCAGCATTCCCTCTCCTCTTAGTGACCTAAAGGAAGAGCCTGTTTCATTCTGCATAAAACATAACTCAGTTGGATAAGAACAGTTTCCCCATTTACACTCCCCATGGAGTGTAATGACCTTTCTTTTTTACTTTTTTCATTAATCCATGAGCATTAGCTATAATTCAGTGAGAAAGTACTGAGACCAAGGTGCTTTTCTGCTAAATGCCAAGTTCTTCAATCTGTGTTAAGACTAGTAACAGTATCTTCATTCATTCTCTTAGATTTTACTATTATTATTGCCCTGGGAAAATCAGACCTCATTAGTAGAAGCTCATCCTCTCATACATCAGAGAAACAGGCTATGACAGCTCTGTTTGCACTTGTGCTGATTTTATATTAAATGCTCTGTGATTCATATTCTAATAAAAGTTGTACAAACTCAGGGTAAAATTTCTAGCAGAACGTCATCAATGCTAAAAGCTCTGCTGGCTGTGTTTTCACTGCAGATAACTTATGGTTACTCTAATCTGTGTTGCAGTCTAGTCCAGAAGCTTCAGATAGCTTTAAAGAAAGGGGTTTTTTAATGTAATTAGAATGTTTATGCAAAGGAGAATTGGCACAGGCTCATTTGTGGTGTTCCCCTGGTGTTTATTTCAGCTGGTTGTGTTCATGCAAGGAAATTATTATTTATTTGCAAGCAGTTTCTCCCTGGAGCAGGAAATGCTGAATTCAGCACATCGAGTTATTCTGCTGCTAGAAACAGACATGGACTCATAAGTTCAGCACAATATCATATTCATTCAATGGGCAAAAGGGGCAAATGAACTAGGAAGAAGAATCTTATTAGAAGAAAAATCTTTGATAACTAGTAAATACAGTGACAAACTGGGGAGCAGCTGAAAGCAGACTGAACATGATATGTTCTTTGCAGTTTAGTTATGTCTGAAGCACTGATTTTGGGTGGGTATGCAGTTATTCCAAAGCTCAGAGGAGGTCAGACTCAGGCATTCCATGAGATGCTTCTTGGTTTCTTTAAGCCACTTCAGGATCAAAATTCCTTAAAACTTCTCTGCTTGCTTTGCTTTGTTTGAGCTACCATGTCTGTAAGTGTGCGTTCACAAGGAGGCTGGCATAAAAATTACAAGTACCTTGCTTTTAAATACACACAAGGTGCACGTTGGTATCAACAATATGCTCTGTACAGCTCATGAGCAACTTTAAAGCACCTATATTAGAAAACAAGAAACAAAAAACCTGTGATCCTCTCCCAAATAGTAAATTATTTGCTGCCTTGACAGCTAGTATGTGATTAAAACCACAAGTCTGCAATGTTTTTACTGTAGCTGGTAGTCAGGTTTTAATCTCACAGTTGTTTTTGTGATCTCTGATTACCTGGAGGGCAACAGAGCAAGGGAATAATGCTGCAGGGTAGGTAACATCCTTGCAAACCCAGTGAATTGGATCTGTTATGTCAAAACAGGTAAATTGAGCATTACAGGAGTGTCTGTCCAGTCAAGAGGAGTAACTTTATATTCTGAATTGTTTTCTTCCTTACTTGGATTCTTCTGTTCCTCAGCTGCAATGTGTCAGTGCTGCCTTAGAGTAGCTACCACAGTAATGGATACAGTCTCTTTTGTAGTAAATGTCCTTAAGCTATGGAATTACAGGGCTAAGGTGGGATAGCATGAAGCAGAACATTTTATCTTGCATTTTTCTCAGCCCAGGGACCACCCCACCCCAACCCCTCCCCCCAAGCCAATACATTTAGTTTATCTAAAGGAGTCATAAACTGGAATAAATGGAGTGATACAGCACATTCTGCTGAACTCAGAGTTGCTTGGCAGTTCTATGGTAGGCAGAAAGAATGCACTGTGGCATCAAATACTCATAGCCAGGGAGAAAATGAGTCTGTCTTAATGCTGAGTCAGAATAGCTAGTGCCTTTTTTTTCAACTAAAAAAAAAAAAATTGGCTATTCTACCTGAGTGTAGCAAGAGATTACACCAAATTTCTGAAGAGCAGCAGCTAACTTTGGAGCAAAGCATACTGCTTGGTGCTGTTGTCCATGCCTCTGTCTCTAAGGAATGTGGTAGACTTGAACTGCATGTTGCCTTCATGTTATTTTCAGAACAGGATGAGAGTCTTCCTTATTTCACCAGCAATATTCCACCTGCTAAAGGAAATGTTTATATGTCTGATTTTTTAGAGGCCAGGTAGACACTGAAGAAGGTATAACATTTACACCAATGTTGATAGGTCTACGTCTTTGTAGGCATCTGATCAGAGTTCAAAGTTTTATCTCTTAATTTGCATGGGGAAGCATTCTTTGGCATCTTACAGAATGTTCCATTGTAACAGAAATACATCTTTAAAATATGTGTTCAGGTTGGTAGGAACTGAAGAAACTCTCTATGGCCAAAACAATCTCTGGAGCTGCATTTTTAGGGAATATATGGAGGACATAGGAAGGCTATGGAAGAACAAGGAGGACAAATGTCAGCTCTTCAGGATGAAGGCAGGCTGAAAGCAAAGACAGGGACAAAGACTGAAGAGATTATAGAAGAGACAGCCTAACCTTGGTACCCAAAGATACTGAAATTATGGAAGAATTAGTAAGCACCTGGAGAATAATAAACCAATGAGCAATAACCAGCATGGATTTGTCCTGAACAAATTATGTCAAACCAAGCTAATTTATTTCATTGACAGGATGACTGGTCCATTGGGTAAAAAAGAAGCAGCAGATATCATACAGGTCAACCTTAAAAGGACTTTTGGCCTGGTCCCAGGTGACACAGAAGTACCCAAAGGAAATGTGGACTAGGGGAAATTAGTGTAAGAGCAATGCTGAAAATCAGTAATTACATTTCCAAAAGTGCTGTCATTCTAGGAGAACCTATCAGCTGGGATCCCTGAAGGCTCCCCAAAGTCAGACACTATGCACTATTTCTTGTAATGACCTAGTGAGAACCATAAAGTGAGTGCAGGCAATTTATAGGCGGGACAAAGGTTGAAACAGTTACAGGAAGGGGTGCTTGGAGAGCAGTTTCTAAATTAAAAAATGAGCTCATTTGCAATGGTTGTAATTGATGTCCAAATGATCTGAAATCAATTAGAGGAAACTCAGTAATTGTAAGTGAAAAGTGCTGTAGCAAGGAAGCAAATAATCAAAGAAGAGCTGGAGGCTAATTGGATGGAGAGAAGTATTTTAGCTGAGGAGCTAGCAGTTGCAGTGAGCCACAAACTGATTGAGGTCAGCAGTGCAGTTGTTACATCTCATGGGACCCTGGGACATCCTGTGGAAAGCCATTAAACCCATAGACAGAGGAGGAGGCATCTGCCTGGAGGTTTGCACCCAGTGTAGGACAACAGCATGGGGACACACATGCTAACCAGCATGACAGAGTCCAGAGCAGACACCCAAATGGCAGAAAAACTTAGAAAAAACAACCCATAAGAAGAGGTTGGAGGATACAAGTTTGCTTAGTCAACTAATTAGGAAATAGACCTTGATAGACATGATTTCAGTTGCTCAATGAGTAACATTTGCTTGCCCATCCCTCCACCCCATGTTGCTTCTGGAGCACAGGAGGGGAGGACTCGTGGCTGGTGGAGGGGCCACCACACTGCCCTGTTAGAAAGTAAAGCACAAAATCTGCCCTGGGGTCTTTGCTCTCCCTTTGTGGCAACTTATTCACCATTAAGAAGCAAAAGCTGCATTTTGGGCTGAAATGGCACACCCTGTAACCCTTGAATGTGTTCTTATGGTGTCATTGGGAAGGAAACCTGGGTGGGAAACATTTCCTTCTAGATGGCATGGGGCATGTGTATCTGCATGGGCACTGCTTTGGTGAAAGCAGGAGACACATCAGCAGCTTGCTGGGGGGCACAGAAATGCAAAGCAAGCCTTTTGTCTTGCTGTGCAGTATAACATTTCATTCAGCTTTCTTCCAGACTTATTATAGATCAATAGGTCTCAGATTCTTAAGACAGCCTTCAGTACCATCCTTTTCAGAACCCTACTGCCAGCCTTGACCTCCCAAAAGGATGGGAGTGGCCCACACCTCATCTTACTCCATTCCTTCTTTGTTCTAGTGTTAAAGGTTTTGGTCTTCAGTCCATCAGAGCCACGTCTGCTCAGATTTATCATGCAAAATCACACATCATGTGCCTGTACACACACAAACCCCTGGTTGCACAGCTACGTGCATGCTCGTGCACCCATCTTCTGATCAAAGACATTTACAGTGTCAGAAGCCAACCCAAAAAAAAAGGTGAATAGCTTTTAGAAAGAAGAAAGTACAATTTTTTTTTCTTTATTGTTTTTTAAACCAGAAATGCTTCATCATGAGAGAAAAACTAACATTTAAGTCTCTCCATTTTTAGCCAGCGTTATCTTATTTACATGGATATTTTAGCATTGGGAAGGACGTAGTTACTGCAATCCATTAAATACAGTAATTAGGAAAAAAAGTGGGTTTGATGAACTATATAATTTTATTTTAATCAACAGAGGAACAGTACTTCTGAAAATTTAACTGATGTATCCCATCGCTGGATCTAAATAAGCACATTTCCATAGATGATTGAAGCTATCTTATGGCAAATGTGGAGAAAAGCAATTTAGCTGTTATGGTGAAGCTTTCCCAGCTTGAAAGCTGCATTTAAGATGCTGTTTATCTCGGATTCTACCTGGAAACTCCACAAGCCTTCAGCTCTCTGTGAGAAATAAACATTTTTTGTCTTTTTTGTCATGAAGGCTTTGTAGTTTGCTTTTGGAGAACAGGAGAGAAAACTGACTTTGCATTTCCTGAAGTTTTCTAAAATTTCTTTAAAGCTTCTGTTGTAGTTTTTATTCAGTCCAAGACACCTGAATGAGTTTCTCTGTAATGAATTTCAGACATCACTGTTTACCCTTTTCTTAGTTTTGCTCTCTTATTAACTAGCTCTCCTTCCAAGAATACTGAAGTAGAGCAGAGCAAACTGCTGGCTAGGGCTGCTCCAGCTTTCTTGAAAGGCAAAGGGTAAGTTAAAGAGAGAGTATGTTTGTAGCTTGCACTAACACAGCTAAACAAAACCCTTTCCTCTCTTCCTCCTGCTTTTAATGTCTTCTGTAAACATCTTTCCTGAGAAAATTGTGATAACCAATTAACCTAGTGAGCTAAACAACCGTTTAAATTTATTTATATATGGATTTATATCTTATAAATATAAAAATTTATAATTATATGGATGCATGAGGTCTTGATCAGACGCTTCCAAGCAAATCCAACTATCTCAGTATTAATTGTGTGTGTAACGTGTATTTAATGTATATATACAATACATAGTATATCAAAGCAAATAGTGCCAGCCTCCCAGTCTGCTGTATTTTGAAATAAATGGTACTGTACAGCTCCAGTCCCTGGCTGGACCTGGCATCTCACTGATTTCTGAGCCCAGCTCTCTAACCAAGTGGGATTCTGCCATCCTAAGCCTTTAAATACCCTTTAAATTATAATAATAGCAAAAAAACTTCTGCGCTTGATTTTGTTGTTCTGATTGCCTTTTTTTCCTAAGACCATTTACTTCTCATTCCTCCATTCCCATTCCACGGTCTCACTTGCTCCTGCTCTCTCTGTCTGTCTCCCTCTGTCTGTCTGGACTGCCCCTCTGTCCCACCCCCTTCCAGGTTGCAGTACAGCCTCGGTGTGGCAGACAGGCTGGCCGATGAACATGGTCTCATCGGGCTGTATGTCAACATGCTGCAGAGCCACCCCGCACGGTTAGTGCCCCTTTGGCACCTCGGGGGGACCCAGGAGAGGGACCTTGGCTGGCCAGATGCTCTCCCTGTTTCCTCCTGGCTCCAAGCTGAAGCAGCTCTTCATGAGCGCTAAGGGAATGCGTACGAGTCCAGGATATGTCCTCCCAAAGCTGGTGGACCGTGGCAGTTTGCTGGTACTCTTTCTGGTGATGTTAAGAGTGAGGTATTGCAAATAACTGCTTAGTTAAGAGTGACCGTACACATGGATTTGGGATCTCGTGCTTGGGTCAGTGTAGGACTTGATGGTGGCACAGGAATCTTTGTGTGATGACAACTAACAAATCCACCACGCTTTCAGGGGAACAATTTGTGAGGTGATACTTAATTTGTAGCTTCACCCTGCCTTGAAAGTAAGAAATAGTAATAGTACAAAAATGGTTGTAATAGTAATAATAGGAATTTACTTATTAACCTAGTGAAGGAAGGAGTTAATTTCCATTTTTACACAGCAGGTATTATTTTTGAATCTCCCTGATTTCCCCATTGTTTGAATCTTGTATATAAATTTGCCTTTGTCTCATTCAAACTAAGTATGAAAGGTTTTTAAATGGATGTCTCTAGACTCAAGGCCTTGCAGCCCCTGTGCCAGCAAGGTGGTGAGTGATATAATATATGGCCCTAGAAAATGTGGCACTGAACAGAAAACTTCAGTGTTTCCAGCAAAACTGTGCTTGTGAGGCTTCTTTTACTCATAACTAGTCCTTTGGTTTCCTGTACTGCTATTGCAGAGTATTTCCCAGGTTAGGAGATACACTTCTTTTTCTTTTACATATAGAAGGCAACAAGGAACTTCCTTTGGGAGGGAGGATGAATGCAGTGATTCTCTACAGTCTTGCAAAATTTGCTTCTGCGTGTAGCTCCTGTTGAAAATAGGAGTAATTTGTCCTGCCTGGTAGAAAAAGTCCGCCTTCATTATTCTAGATCTACTTCTCCAGTCTGTAACCCACTGGAATGTGCCAGTGGGGAAGAAAAAAAAGACACAGTCATTTTTAGTGAGGAAAATGAGAACCATTTCTTTAAAACAAATATATTTTAAAGAGAAGTTTAATTCCTGGAGAATCACTTCCAGAAAGCAGGCTTATTGAGTGAGATTTGCACCGTGCCTGTGAAAACAAGCTGTTGGGGGCATGTGTGTAGACCAGTCATGGCCCACCTCTGATTGAGGACAGGAGTAGCTACCCCTTGGTCTTGTTTGACAGGCAGAAGAAAATGTGGCCCTGCCCACCATGAGTAACTTTCTTGATACACTTGTTCAAGAAGCAAGCACAGACTGGACAGGGTTCAGAGTAATTTTTGGTGCTAGGTTTGTTTACCAGGCATGGCGTTTTGGATGCCTGATCTATGCTGCTTCTAGCTTCAGGGAGGACCACCAGTAGATCCCCTTATGAGTGCCTAGCCTCATCTTTACCATCTTCATGCTCTAAATTTTATCAAGTATATTTCAACCTGTTCCTTCAAAGTTTTGAGCCAACCTCACCAAGTCATAGTACATTTGTATCCAAATACATACATACAAATTACATGTCAAACATCCTTCAAATTTAACGTTTTTGAGGGGTGGAGAGTGATTTAATTATTTATTATATTTAATTGTTTAAATAACTGATGCAAAGTGTAGTGCGTGCCATCTGATTGCTGACATTGAATCACTGCAGCCACAGCATCCTCAGTGAGAAACAATCTCAGTTATTTATGTAAGGCACCACTTAGATTTGAACAGAAACACAACTGAGAGGGACATCATTCTTCATCGTGCTTCACACCATGCTGCATTGCCATCTTCTGCTTTGCTGCAAGGAGGGAGAATGGTTCTCTTTTGGTAAAGACAAGAACAGTGTTTCCATCTTGAAGCTCCTGTGTGAAGCCCGTTTCCAGGAGAGGTGAGTGAGGCCTTTGCAGGAGGTTCAGCTGCCACATCACATACAGCCTGGGGTGGCATCTTCAGGCAAAGGTGAACTCCTTCTGCCTGTGCCCTGAAGTGCCACAGATTGCTCAAAGGCCACGTGGCTGTGTTAGGATGCTGCTGAGTTCAAGTTATTTCACCCTGGAGCTTACCAAGATTTGGTGACCTGAGCAAGGCGTGTAGTTACCCATCATCAGGCCATTTCTGATTTAGGTGAGGCTGCAGCTAGACAGCTCAGCTGATGTGTCTGCCTGCCAAAGACAGACATGAACCTGTTGGAGTGGGTCCAGAGGAGGCCACAGAAATGTTCAGGGGGCTGGAACCCCTCTGCTATGAGGACAGGCTCAACCTGGAGAAGAGAAGGCTCCAGAGAGACCTTATTGCAGCTTTTCTGTATGTAAACAGGGCCTATAAGGCAGATGGGGACAATCTTTTTAGCAGGGTCTGTTCCAACAGGACAAGGGGTAATGATTTTAAACTAAAAGAAGGGAGATATAGACTAGATAAAAGGAAGAATTTTTTTATAGGAGAGTGGTGTAACACTGGCACAAATTTCCCAGAGGTGGTAGAAACCCCAGCCCTGGAAACACTGCAGGTCAGGTTGGAAGGGCTCTGAGCAGCCTGCTCTGCTTGGGGATGTCCCTGCTCACTGCAGGGGGTTGGACTGGATGACCCTTAAAGGTCCTTCCAACCCAAACCAGTCTGGGAAAATACCACATGTACGTACCAAACGTGCCATCACATATTTCTGATGTACTGGCAGCCAAAGGTGAAAAGAGGAATGATTGTAGCTGGACCTTCCTCTGCAATAAAAACCTACAGAAATAAATTGTGGGTGTAATACATGAAATTATCTTAAGAACTTTTACAGTAGCATTTCAAAACAAAACAAGGTTGGTATTTTTAGATATCGAGTCAGGCTAATGTATAATAACTAACAATCAGTCCAATACAGCTCAGTATAACCCTTTTCTTCTATTTTAAGTGTAGCTTGTATTTATATTTTGTTGTTTGTTTGTTTGTTTGGGTTTTTTTAATTAATTTTCACTGCTTTATTTTTCAACTGCAGTTATTTTGATACTGCAACTAGAAGTACAAGTTTTCCTTTCCATCCTTCACAGCCTAATAAACTGTTTGGGGTTTTTTTAGAATCCAGTATTCAAGGGCAAACTAAGAAACAAGAGACGGACTTAATTCATTATTTATAGTAACTATCTGGGTGGAAAAAGTATCCCTTAAATGGATGTTTTGGTTAGTTTCATCATAAAGTGTGTTTTAGCATGTAAAAACAGTATTTGCTGTTTAATTAATCTTTAGTGTCTGATTCTACAAAACATTTAACTGCAAAGTAGTTTTCCATTTTGCTCATATAAGTTAAAGGCTTTACCTAGTTTTGAAAATTAATTCCACGTATTTCAGTCTTTTTCATGTGCAGAAGGAAATAAGAGCTGGAGGTTATTTTTGTTCCACATAAAATTATTTTCTTCTGATTTTTTTACATTATATTGTGTAGTACTGTGGTGAATCATGTTTCTGTACTACAAAAGTGCCACGGTATTTTATAGTATTTTTAAAAATGTTTATTAAGGGGGGTGTGCACAACTAACTCTAGCTGGAAAGACTGGTCTAATCTTCCCTTTAAAGAGGAAAATGTTTCAGACCCACTGATTACAGGGGAAACTTAAAGACACTTGTCTCACTTGAACAGGGTTAGGTTTTATTATTATACCCACATACCTGAGTGTTATTATCATTTTGATGGTAAAATCTTAGTGATTCAAAAGTAAATTGCAAATTGACAATAGCAGAGGGCTCAGAGGCCATCAGTTTAAAGTGCCTTAAAACCCAGATGATTTTGAAAGTGTCACAGATAAACAGTCCTCAGAATACATTTGGTGGGTTGCTGTTAGGACACTGTTCTTACAGCCCTGAGGCTTAGAGACCTTTAATTTGTCAGTATTTTCTGCAGGAAATGATTCATTAAGTGGAGGTTTGTGGCATAAGAGCATGGCATGAAGACCACACTGATATCTCTGTTGCCAAAATTTCACAAGAGATTGATGTTCCTAAGACTTTTCTAACCAGTGGTGACATGATTTTAAGAGCATCAGGGGACACCCATATCACCTTTTGCAGGGTGCCTACTGCAGAACAGGCTAATTTGACACATCTGAAAGCTGAGAAGTAGCAAAGATGCTCCAGTGTCACTCCTTTGGTCACAGGCTATCATATTTTTCATTCTTTGCTTGTGGTTTTGGGATCCTTTTTCTATGGATCTCCCTTTGACCATAGAATATTGCACAGATCAACTAAAACCTAAAATATCCTATTGTGCAGGTGATTATATTGGATATTCACTCTGCATCTGAATTATGATCATTCTGCCAGACCAATTGCTAATAATGATAAAATCTAAAGAAATAGCCACTAATGGAGAAGCAGTGTTAAAAGTGTTTAACAGTTTTTGAAAAGTAGGATCATCAGCAGGTTATTTGTATGGAAATTTTTCAGTTTTTTTCAAAAAGATGCCTGAATCGTTCTCTTGAGGATCCCAAATTCTGCACACAATCTCATAAAAGCTTGTGTGTATTTTACTGTATCTTTGTCCATGAAGTTGTTGAAATAAAACAGAAGTGAATGATGGCAGATCAGAACTAAGAGACATAAAACTCCTGGCAGTCAAGGCTAATGTTCCTGTGCATATACCTCTGTGCTTAATGATGACCTGGAATAGGTACATTCCAGAACTAAATTTATCTCAGACATTGAAATTTAATTTACAAAGCTTTGGGGCCAGTGATTTGTGGCATTCACCGACCAAATTTGACACGCTGCTACATCTATTTTATGACATCCACCTACACATAAATATATATCAAAGATGTTAAATAGCAAGTAAGAATAAAAAAGCTGCAGTGGCTCAATTCATTCAGTGAAGTTATTGTCTCTGGGGTTAACTCACATCTCAGAACTATGTTGCAAATTGTGTTGTGCCAACAACTGGAACCATAATTCATTATTTTTCCAGAATGGATAATGTGGTTGCACATTGCTGTAAAAAGGAGAATTGATGCTGAATGCTTGCTGGGTTCACAGTCATCTGTTAGGATGTGATGTTCTAGTCATTATGGAAAAATTAAAAATCAGTTATTCCGTCATGAAAGTAACACTTATTGCCTGGTTTGCAGAATTTTATGTCTGCAGGAGTTACTCGCTCCTTCCTTTCTTTCTCTGGATGTCATATCAGGACAGTAAGCATGAGTATGTAAGAAATAGAACTGCATGAATTTAGCCTGTGTACCTTTAGCTTGGGTCTTTTCAGAAAGCAAATCAGTTATCCCACAAGAATCTGAGTGAGCATAGAACTAAGATATATATGTAACTAAATAAATCAATTGTAACCAAACCCAAAAAGCCAGCGTTCATCTGTCACCAGAAGCCTGATGTACCATCTCCAGCAGAAGCTCAGCTCACACAGAACCCCTCTGGGTGTGGCTTTTCATAGCTTAACTGTTTCTCTAAACTTCATATTTGTGGTCTCACAGGTTATTGTCAGGATGAGAAAAAGGTTACGTTTGTCTCTTTCCCATTACCTCAGCAAGCCATAACAAATCCACATGGCTCCTAGCTTTAGTTTAATGATCAGTGAATATCAATCACTACTCATCTTTCAAGCACAGCTTCTAAATCCCGTTGGACTTAAGCCAATCAGAAGATGCACATTGTAGTTCTCTGTGGTTCTTGAGGATGTGAACTCACTGAGAAATTTTGGAGATTTCCTTCTTCTTTTAAAGATATCGAGTCTTCAAGCCAGAACTTTGCACAAGTGCCATTTTTGTCTAAAAGGCTTTTCAAGTTCAAGATATAATTTCTGGTAAAAATCAGAATGAGATGCCTGTGCCCAACACAAACCTTGTCTTGTGCACTCTTTTGAAACATGAAGCTCATTTGCCAGCAACCAGTTGCAAGCCCTGAAAAGCCCATGTGGAGGGAAGCATGTGCCCATTTCCCTTCAGCCAAAACATGAGACAGTTGCCAAGGTATAAGAAAAGAGGTCAGACTTACCTGCCTGGGATACTCTGCATTCTTCTCACCTCTTCTTATGGGCTTCATTTTTTTTTCTCTTGCATATACTAGCAGTAATGCAATATAGGATTCTAAATCCTAGGATTATCCACGTTCAACTAAGTCCTCCTTAGATTTCATCTTTTGGCCATTTATTAGCTTTGCTGGTTCTCTGCAAATTTCTGAATGTTTAGGAATAGCAGAGCTTCTCACTGTATTGCCTTTTTCCTGCTTATCTGACTAAATCATAGCTTCCATTTAAAATCAGGACAGATGGCAAGGGATTAATCTCAGATAAGCTTTGTCTTTGATATTCTTAGGAAAAAGAAAAGTAGTAAGATGCAATATTTTAAAGGAATTGAACACATTTGCTATTCAGTTCTTACACTTCCCGATCACCACTATGTGCTTCCCTGAGATCTTGGTTGCAAATACCAAGAAACCAAGAATAAAAGAAGAAGTCTGTTTATAAATCCCTAGATCAGTCATTCCAAACTGTGGTCCATGGTATGTGCCCTGCAAAACTATCCTAAATATTGTTTTCTGTTGCAAATATGACAAAGCTGCTGAAGTTCTTCTCAGTAAACACTGAGGTTCCTGCTAGTCTGCTCTCCAGAAATGAATCGCTCTTTAGGTGATACAACCAAGGTGAGGAATCAAAGCAAAGGTTGACTGGTGGTCCTGACCAGCTCCCACCCCTCTTTGGACAGAGTGGTCTGCGAGTTGCATCTTGCATGGCCTTGGCCAGGGCTTGCAGACTGCTGCTGTTGCCCTCTAAGGGAAGGTGCTGCCTGGCCCCTAGAGCTGATCCTGCAGGGACATCACCCTCCCACTTCTCCCCTTCGCCCACGTAAGCAGTGCCAGTGTCCATTTGGCAACGTTTTGCTTCTGACCTGTGTGATGAGGGGTGTGAGTGGGCGGGGGGACAGAGCAGGGCTATTTCTGCCATGTATTCATGTGTCTCCCCTCCTTCCCCCCCCGAGCAGCGTGCTCGACAGCGCCAGTCGCCTGGATGAAGAGCACAAGCTGATCGCCAGGTATGCAGCAAGGCTGGCAGCAGAAACCTCCTCATCAGTAAGTGTTTTAATTAAAGGAAGGTACTTTCCTTCTGTTGTGTTCCAGGGGCTTGGCAAGCTCAGGGAAATTACATCTGACAGTCTTAATGATTAATGGATTATTTTGTCCTGTCCTTTTCATGAGATGCTGTTATGCTTTAGTAATAACACTTTTATGCAGTCCATTGAAACCAAAGAATCTCTATACTAATGCATATAATCTGTAGACTAATGCAGTGGTATTTAAACAATTACAGCAAAGGGAATCTGACATCTTGAACTCAGGGAAGACTAAAAAATATTGTCTGGACTAGCTTTGGTTAAAGGTTAATGATTTACTGCAGTGGAAAAAATGTGGTGGTGAATCCATTTTACTCCCTAGTTCAAATATCACGACCACTGGGGCTCTAAGTGCTGAGGATTTTAAGTAATGGTCT